>NW_005179259.1:0-89372 GCF_000350225.1 Chondrus crispus
CGCTATAGATTGCAGCGGCAAGGTTTGATCAAAGCAAAATTCAGAGGCGCGGAAGGAAGTTTAGTGAACCCCGAGCACCGAACGCGGAGTTGAACATAACGAAGCTGGGAAGCCAATGTGTACTAAGATGTCGGGATGTGTCGACTAGACGATTCAACTTTATTGTACAACCCAGTGGAGAAGGTGGCAAAGGGGAAGGTGAGGAGATGGGCTTAAGGAACTAGCATGCTAATAAATGAGAAAGTGGTATGACGCCTCTTTCGTAGAAGAAAGCACGATGTACAAGAGTGTTGTACAAATACAGAAAAGTATACAGGTAGACCAGGTGGAGCGAGAACCGAAAAAGGAGGGCATGAGGGTGGCGTCTTGGTGTGAACAAAGTTGCGAAAGAAATGTGCGCAGTACTGGCTTGGCGAGCAAGTACTCCTCGACGAGGACGTCGTCGAGCTGCAGCGAGTCGAGCTCGTCCTGCAGGCCGAGGACCGCGGCTCGGACATGAGCGAGCGGCCCGGGCCGGAGTCCATGAAGTCGACCTCGGAGAAGTTGCGCGACTGGATGCGGCGGTGGGAGCCGCCGGGGGCCTCTTCACCCCCCTACAGGGGGGTTAAGAGGCGATGGTTGGGGGTCAGAGGTGCAAGGGGCGGGAAGTGAGAGGGTAAAGAGGTGGTGGTAAGATGCGGCAAATGTGTGGGCGGGTGGAACGGGGAGAAGCGGGACCCTTTTGCTCAATGTGGGGCGAGGATGGGTGACGGCAACCGCGGGACGGTGGTGCGGGTGTAAGTGCGCAGCATGACGGAGGGGTCGGAGCGGGGAGCAGCTGAACAAGAAAACAAAACACAGTTGTGCTGTTCGACATGGCGAAATCCGGCGAGTATTGATAAATATGTTCCTTAGCGAGAGGTTGAGTGTGATAGCCGGTGAGCGCGTCGTCCGGGTAGGGTGGCGAGACAGCAGGAGGAAGGGGGATAGTCTTAGTATGGCCGGCTGGACTCTTGTCCATGTTGGAGCGCCCTGGGGGCAGCACACAGCACCAGGCACAAGGGAGGATGGTGATGATGGCAGAGCCAGTAGCAATAGAGATGACTGCGATGGCGACTTTGCGGAGCAACGTACTGGGTGGATGGGAAGGGAGGGGGCCAGCGCCGGGACCACCCGGTCCATTGCCCCCAGCTAGTCCTGGGGGTGGGGTGCTGTTGTCAGGTGCAGTTTGTTGGTGAGGCTTGAAGGGCTGCTTCTGGCTTTGGACAACCGAGAATGTGAGAAGGAAGACGAAGATGAGAAGGACGAAACGGATAACGAATGGAGACCGCCATGGTGGCCTCACACGACGAAACGGGATGAAGGGCAATTACGAGCGGGGTCTCCAGGACGCGGTCGTGCCGCGTGCGGATGGGGGCGCCTCGTCGCGCGCTCCATGACATACACCTCGCTCTGCAGGCGGTACGTGTCCAGCGCGCGGCATACCAGCGCGCGGCACACTAGCGCGCGGCGCAGGCGCTGCGGGATGTAATTTTTTATGTAATAGGAATATTTATATCTATGGATCAGTATTGTGACTCGGGCATACGTGCCACGCCGCGTGAGCGTGTGGCAAGTGAACAGCCTGCGCTCGCCAAAAAACGGATCGCTCGCCATCCTCTCTTGCACTTCCCCCAGTCGTTCTTCTCTTCCTTCTCCCGCCTTCACCCCTAGGGGCGGATTCGGGTGGTGATATTTTCGCTTCCTATCCGCATCATTACTGCACTCGCCCACATCTTATCCATTTTCAAGTCCTGCAGTGGTCCCCACCGCAATGGAGGCTGCAGAGTTGTCCCGCGAGACGCCGTCGCCGCCTCGACCTTCTTCCTCTCTCCTCTCCCCCGAACCCCTCGATACGAAAATGGCTGATGAAAGTGAGAGCAAGCCGGAGACACCCTTCGAAGCACCTGGTCAAAGAAGGCGGCGTGTTCGGAACGCCGCGTTGAAGAAGGCTTCGGAAATCGTTAAAAACGAGAGGAGACCAATGGGACCCAAAAAGCGACGATTCTGCAAAGACAAAAACTGCGTATTGCACGCTCTTTGCTGCTAATCTGCCCTTTACCATGGTGGAGAAGTCATTGCAGGATGCATTCGAGGCATATGGCCCTGTGGCAACTGTTATGCCATTAGATCGAGAGGGAGTTTTGAGAGACTACGCATTTGTTGAGTTTGAACGAGAACGCGATATGAAGATTGCATAGCGAGAAACGAACCGGATGAGGTCAGGGGGCCATCGCATTCTGGTAGATGTGGAAAGGGGTCGAACTGTTAACGGTTGGCTGCCAAACAGGCTAGACGATCCGAACAATGTGTGCACGAGCAAGCGACGGAGTGAGAGGAGGGAGGCAAGGCCGAGACTAAAACATTAAGCGACAGGCTCTGAGAAGATGCGATGTCTTCTTCCTATACAAATATTTTATGCCCCATCAAGGCGAATTTACATCTACTTGTGTGAGCCTTTCCAACTAGTCACGCACTTCATCAACATGCTGTACGTAATAATTGGCTGAAGTGCTCTTCCGTTCAACTGTACATGTGTGAACACTAATATTCTTCCCGTCAGCATTGCGATATATTTATTTAAACATGTCTTCATCGGTTAGGTCGTCACCAATAGAACAAACCCAGTCCGGCGCCTCACCCTCGACATCGAAGCGTCTCAACACTTCAGCCACTGCTGCTCCTTTGTGCACCCCTCGCGGTCGAACGTAAAGGAGTTTTTGCCCCATCAAGACCTCCATCGGACTGCCGTGTAGCACCTCCTCGAGCGCTTGCCGAGCATCATGTGCTCAACTGACTGCGAGATTGCATATAGCTGGCATCTCTGAAATGCCAGCTATATGCAATCTCTTTCTGCGACATTGCCTCCGCACTTCATGGGTCAAGATTGTCGAATCTGTAGTTCATCGACATAAAGGTAGAGGAGATTGATCTACATCATGACTCCAAGGAATTATTCACTCTTTGAAACCGTGGATTTCACAGTTTCACAAAAATTACACACTTTGCTGCAGTGCGCAAAGAATAAATATACTTTCCCGAATTGGCGACCTATGTCTAAAAGCCATAAATAGGCTTAAATTCGGCTTAGGCAATATTCAAACGCAGTTCTTTTTAAGAAGGAAAAATCTTTTTAATAACCAATCACTGTTAGTATAGGGTGTCTTTCGCATTGCATTTTGCCATGTTCGATTGCTTTACTATGTAGTTAATAGCGTTTAGCTGATATATGTGAATGTCTCCATTTTTTGTGTCGCCTCACCGTCCATCCTAGAAAGGTCCTGTGCTCCCAAAGGCGTTTGATATTGTACGCTTTTGCTAGGGCTGCTGCGAACTCGTCTTTGCGTTTTGCGGTTGAGGCGACCACTGTGAAGTCATCCATGCTGACGGAAGCGAATATGCGTTCGCTGCCGTTTTTTTGGACCAGAGGCACTGGTCTGCTTCGCTTTGCTTGAAGTTGTCCTTTTGTAGGATGGCAAAGACGGCAGAGAAGTATGTGTGGCCGGCGGATGGCTTCCCGTATATGTTCATTTCTAGCTTGCCGCCTTGGCAGTCATGTTTGTATGTGCCATTGAATCTGGCGTGCTGTCTCACATATACTGTTTCACCTCCGTTGTGCGCAAATTTTTCGTGTAGGTACGCCGACTTGATGTCGATGTGTTCGATGTGTTCGATGTGCATGCGGTACTTGGCTGCGATTACGAACATTGCGCGTACTGTGGTCGTCTCTGCCATGTACGTTGTAGTTATGGATGGGTCATAGTGCTTGTGCGGTAGCATGTTGTCCCCCCTTGCAGAGCATCGGGCTTTTCTCGATGCAATTTCTCCTTTGCTGTCCCGCTTGTAACGGTATCCCAATTTGAGAGGTATCAGTCTCCGTTTCTTGGGGATCTCAGAGTTGGGTATCCACTGTACTACGTTCATGGCGTCGAGGTTATCGAGTTCGGCGTTGTAGGCTTTTTCCCATTCGGCAGCAACGGGGTATTTTTGGCTTTTCCGGGGTGAGCTGGGGCGGGTGTGGTTCCTGTTATCTCTGTTGGCGTGCAATGCGGTGTGAAGGCTTTGGTGGCGTATGGGCATTACGCTACAGGGTCGGTGGTGCTGTGGTACGGCTGGCAGTTGACGCATCGGACTCGTCTAGGTTTGGTCGTTTCCGTTTCTAGGACCATTATGTGGTTTTCGTCGATGCCGTGGAGGTACCGGGCGGGTGTTGCCCTGTGTGCCAGTTTTGATATTTGTTTCCGATTTGCTAACTCAGGTACTGTGCCGAGCTGTCCGAACAACAGGAATTGTGGGGCGTCGGGGGTTGCATTGGTGCACAGGGTGTAGGGAAGGGTGTTGATCTCGTGGTGGAGTATATTGTTATACTTAAATGCAGCGTCCCTTACTGCGTCTTCCCATTGCGTGTTGGGTAGTGATCTGTGGTGGAGGGCGGCTCTGCCTGAGTTCATGAGTGTACTGTTTATCCTTTCCGCGATTCCGTTTTGTTGGGGCGTGTGTGGGACTGTAGTGCTGTGCATGACTTTGTGCGATCTGTATATGGGGTTGGCGCTGTCTGATACATATTCTTTGGCGTTGGCTGTGTGGAACAGTCTCGGTTTGCACCCATTTCGTTTTTGAGTGCTGTGAGGATGACATCCAGCCTGTGCGGGGTTTCTGCTCTTGATTGCAGGAAGTCGGCTATGAGGTAGCGGGATCGGGTGTCCATGACTGTGAGTATGTATTTGTCGCCTTGCCTGGATGTGGGGTTGAATGGTCTGCATATATCGCTGCTGAAGGCTGCTCCTACTCGGTAGTTGTGCGTCTTGGGGTAGTGCGGTGCGGGCTGCTGCTTCTCTGCAGCGCAGCTCGAGCAGGTGATCCGCGGTGGTCGTTGCCTTAGTGTCGGCGGGAGGTTTGGCAGGAGGCCGAGTTTGGCCATTTTCTGAAGCGTTGTCCGTCTGATGTAGTTGAACTGTACATGATAGTGGTAGAAGTCCCTTTCGACAGCTGGGTGTGCAGGGAGTGTGCGGTGGGGGCATTGGGTTGTGCGCTTGGTGTAGTGGGATTTTTTACTCGCGGTGCTGTGTGTCCATGTACGAGTGCGCGGCTTGTCTTCGGCGGGGCTGTCTTTTTTTGTGTGTGGATTGGAGCCTTTTTTTGGGTTGGGTGGTGGGGCTTTTGGATTTTTTTATTGACCGTGGTGGTATTGTCCGGGCTGCCATGCTGTTGCCTTTTGCTTGTGGGAGATCCAGGTAGTACATGCCTCTCCTGAAGCGCGCTTTCGCTACTATTTGTGGCGGGTGTGTGCTCGTGTCAAGTACAGTGGCCTGTGTGGGTGTTAACCGGACCTCTCCCCATTGCTCTGCTATGTCGTGTACTGATAGCAGGTTGGATCGCCTTGCTGAGTTGGCGATCGCTGGGATTCGTATGTGCCTATTCGTACTGGTCGGTATATGTATCATCCCCTTGTGTGTGGCGGGTGGGGTGATGTTGGTGGCCGTGCTAGTTCGGAATATTTCCCGGAGTGGTTTCATGTTCGGCGTGGGTTTGCGGGCATGTGACGGGTGTGCTCCGGAGTCGAGGGCATAGTGCTTACCTTCGCATATGTCCTCGTCGGTCACCTGTTGTGCTGTTAGGTTGTCGGGATCGTCGAGGGTGCTGGCCATTTGCCGGGTGGTGTGTTTGGGCGGCTGACGTGTTTGTCGTGGCGTTGTGCGGTGTTTGTCGGTACGCGTGTACCATTTTGCCGCATTTTCCCTTGTGGCTTCATTACCACGTTGGTGTTGATCGGGGTGGTTGGTTGGCTCTGTCCCCCATCTGGTGGTCCGTGGGTGGGTCGTGGGTCCTCTGCCTTGCCTTCGGCCGCGCATGTGTCGTCTCATTGCATGGTAGTTGGGCGTGTCTGACCATTGTTTTGTCGTGTTCATGCCTTGCTGACGTTGGTGTCGGATTTCCTATTTTTCGTCTTCTCGAGCCTGTATGGATTTGAGTCGTTGGACGAGTTTGGTTATGGTTGTGGGAATTGTGTTGTTCGCGATCCACATGTCGGGCAGGTTTCGGAATGCTGGGTGCAAGTTGAGGCCGTGTATGATGAATTCTATCGTGACGGATTCATCGTGTTGGATGCTGGGGTTTCTGCGAGGCACATTTTTGTCCGGATCGTTCTGTGTGCGGCAATGTACTCGTGGAGGTCGCCTCCCGCCTTGATCTTTGTGCGTTGTGCTTCGTGTTTGAGGATGAGGTGTGTGGTTGGCGTTGATTCAGTGAAGTGTGTTTTGATCTCCGCCAGAAGCTGTCGGGGGCAACGCTGAGGTCCATGTCGATTTAGCTGGCCAGATCCGCCGAGATGCTGGTCATTATTCTCATGCGTAGGAATGCACATTTTCGTCGGTATTTGGAATGGTACGGGCTCGTTACAGTGGGGGGTGGTGAGCTTTCGCCGAGGGCTGACTCGACGTTGTTGATTATTGCTATGTCGTGAAGGGTTTGTTTCCATATTTTGTAGTTGGTCCCGTCGCTTGCAAGTGTAGGTAGCTGTCCCTTCATTCTGGTGTCGGTTTGGTGCGTTTGGTGTGCCATTTCTTGCTGGTTCGATATTTGTGGGCGCTCGCCGAGTGTGATCGGAGCGGGTTGTGTTTGCTCTACGGGGGTAATCAGAGCTTAGCGTTGCGTCTCTACGAGTGTGGTCGGAGCGGGTTGTGTAGGCCCGGCAGGTGTGATCAGAGCTTGGTGTGCTGGCTCTACGAGTGTGGTCGGAGCGGGGTGTGATGGCTCTACGCGTGCTGGCAGAGCTTGTGTAGTTGGGAAAACGGGGCTGTGTGGTGTCGTACTGTCGTTGTCCTGATGTCGTCCGGGTGGGCGGTATTCGAGATGATCGTCTTGCAGTGGTCCTTGTTTAGGGTCCATAACCTGTGATGCAAGATCGATGCCTAAGTTTACTGATGTCTGTAGCATAAACAACCCCAGCGATAGGGGTGTATGCACAGTTCGACCGAGACCCCGTCCGATCGGGAAGACGGGGGTGAAGCAGGACACCAGCTAACGGCACCGGGCAGCGGGCCCGGGTAGCGTGGTAGAGCGGGAACGGGGAGGACGCCGGTACGCGCGAGCGGTTCGACGCCTCGACGCCCCGGCGCGGTACTGGGTAACGATCCAGTACCGACGGGCGGAGGCGGAGCCGACTCGTGGGCGTACCGCGCGCGTCCTCAACCCGCGCTCGGTGCCGCTCTAAGGTAGTTAGCGAGCGCTACCTTAGAATAAGCGGGAAGTCGGACCTTGACGGTCGGTGGGTGACAAGTCCGTGCTTGTCCTCCTCCACCGCCGCGGTCCGCTCCATATTTAATGTACATAATAACCTATCATAGTAGTACAGTACCGATGTACTGTAGTGACGTACTGTAGCGGTCGGTCGACACTGTAATACTGTCAGCCATCGGGGCTGACAGTACACGTGTGTGCGTTCTTCGGTCCCGCGCGTACACGTGTACACGTGCGCCCCCTGTACTCAGGGGTACACGTGGTGGTACTGTAGAGCATCCAGCTCTACAGTAACCGATCTGATTCTGAGTTGATCTAATCTAAAATAAAGCCCCTAAAGGGGGGGTTATACAACACGGCCCCCCCTTATGCGGGGACGTCCGCGTCCACGGGTGCTTGTAGAGCGGAAGCCATGGCTGACCGTATAATCGATACGGTCCCTTCTACTCCCTCCCACGACCCCGCTCTCGGGTCGGCATTCTCGGTGTCCCGCTCCGCCCTCGTTTGCACGCGTGTCGATCTATCGCCCCTCTCTCTGGCGTCCCGAGACCTCGCCTCCCCTTCGTCGCCGTCGGCTCGTTTCTGCGGTTCGGTCGTGCGGGCCCCCTCTGGGCTCGCCTTAAGCGTCGACCCGTCACTCCCTTCGGAGGGGTCCGTTCTTCTGCATCCGACTTGGCGGGCACCCTTTTTCCTCCCTGCCCAAGAGCCGGCCTACTCCCTCGCCTGCTTGATTGGCCTGCGTCCTTACGTCATCCATATGTCGCCCCTCACTACCCCTGAGGGCGCCCCCGCGCGTCCCCTGCCGGCCCTTGGGATTGGATCGGACGCACCGGTCGTCTGCTCCCCGACCATGGATCATCCCACCCCCGTCGAGGAGGTGGCATCGCGGTCGCCTTTGGCCGGTCTCAACCCTTCCGCGCCGCCGCTCTGGTGGCCTCCGAGGCCTCTCCGAAAGCCTCGAGAGACCCGAGCCTCTACAGTATCCGAGCAGTTGGATCCCTCGCCGCCCGTCGCTCCGCCGTTGGCTGAGCCCGTCAGTGGTGCGAGTGGTTCGCACGATGGGGAGCTCGCGGCATGGCCGAGGGATGGTTCGTACTGTCCCGTCGAGGGCTCTCACGGGGCCCCTGGTAGTTTTCGGCGTCCCGGGGCGCCGACACCTTTTTCCCGGCTCGGCAGGATCGTGGAGGAGGAGGTGTCCGACACCTCCACGCAGTGGCTGGGCGTTCCCTTGGAGCGGTCGATTCCGCTACCGCTCAGTCTCCTAAACTACGCGTGGCGTCGCCACGCGCGGTCGGGCATCACCGTCGGTGAGCTCTTGGCGCGGGCGTGTTTGCGACCTGATCTACTCCGGATTCGCACCATATACGCAGGTGGCCGAGCTGAGGGAGCGTCCCTTGCCTTAGGGCACTTGCTATCTGAGGGTGACGGTGCCCCCTATCAAATTCCGGACGAGATACCCGGCGACAGGACGTTCGTCTATAGTGGAGAGGAGGCCGAGTACGTCGACCGGATGTCAACGTACCTCTTCCATCGGGGCCCCCGAGATCGCCGTCGTTTCGTACTTTCGGAGGTAGCGGGGCTATACGTCAGCTCCCGTACTAGTGCCCATTCGAAGGCTCGGGCGGCCCTTCAAAAATCGGACTGTTCCCTGATGCGCCTTCACCACATCGCGTTGGCGCCAACCGATTGGTCCGCGTATCGCGATGCTGCGGAGGAAGACGGACGCGTCTTCCCGTCAGCTGCGTTCGCCCCCGGTCTGTTCCGATGCGACTTTCCCGAGCTTCCCGCGGTTGTAGGGGAGGCACTCCCGTCGTTAGGGGTGCATCCGTTACTCCCCTACACTCTGAGACACTTTGGCTTCGCTTGTAATGACCCGGTACACCCGGCTTACGCGGAGCTGGTCTACAATTTCGAGTGCGAATGGGCGTGGTCCCTATGCACCGCCTTCATGGCCGAGGTTTCATTGCATGGTAGGGCTTTCGTGCAGCCCGTCAGCGTGCTGTCCTTTCTTGGTCGGGTTGCGCCGTCGCTTCCCGACCCGACCTTGCACCCCATGGAGCGCGGGTCCCCGCACGTCCCATGGTCCTACTCCTTGTTTCTCGATCTTATGCACCGCGCCGTAGCGGTGCCCGAGCGCAATCGGCGTTCTTGGACCGATTACACAACCAGCACCCGGAGCCTCTACTTGGCCTACGATTGGAAAGGGGATGCTTTCGTAGCGCGTCCCAGTCCGCTCGGGTCGGATCCCTCCCGGAGCAAGGGAGGCGTGGGGTCCGTTGCCCGAGAAGCGCGCCGGAAGCGGTACCGCGATTTGGATGGCGAAGCTCCGTCTGTCGCCTTCCGAGATGCCCGTTCCCCACGTACTTCCCTCTTTCCTTCGGGGGAGGGGTACAGTGCCGCGGTAGGCGATCCGTCGGCTCTCCCGCCCCCTCTTGGGGCCGACTCATGTCGTGACGTGAGTCCCAAGACCACGTGCAGCCTTGATCTGAGTCACGACGAGATCATTGCTATCCCAGGGGTGGTCCGTGCTCTGGGCCGTTCGGTCGGCCGAGTTTGGCAAGTTGGACGTCTCCTCCGGACACTGGCCGGCTGGTACATAGAGCGGAGTAACAAGGCTCGTCGCCTCGGTGCACAACACGGCCATGCCCAGGGGAAAATCGAGACCCTTCGTGAATCCGCGTCGCGCCAGAGCAGCATGCTACAGCACTTATCGGTCGAGCGCGATCGATATCGCCAGGAGCGTGACGACCTTCGGGCTTCCCCTACACACGTGCCTCTCCCTCAACTTCGGGACCCCTATGAGGGACGTGTGCACGACTCCTCGGTGGCCGGCGGACCAGCCGTCCCGTCCAACTCGCGTCCGGGGTGGTCCTCCCACCCGGAGATAGCGCTTCCGCCCCTCCACGAGATGGAGTCGGACGTGCCGTCGCACACCAGCTACCTTCCCCCGGAAAGGCGTGCCCCCGGGTCGTCGGTGCCCTCCAACGATACGAACCGTTGAGCAGGCAAGCATAGCGACCGGCTCTCGACATCCCTAGTCATTTCCTTTCCCGAAAAGCCCCTAAGGCAATTCCTCGCGAGTCTTTCTCCTACGCTCGCGGAAGGCCTCCTCCCTGGTCTGGACAAGAAGAAAAGGGGGGGTCTCGGATTTGTTGCCGTCCCACCCCGCGTCCTTTCTTGCTCTTCGAACATGGCTCTCTTCGTAGAGCAACGGGAGGCGCGAGAGTGAACGGTTCCTCTCGTACGACCGCAGCGTCCGATGCGCGGAGTTCCGTCCCGTGCGTGATCGGCATTCACAATTGCGCTCGCGACAGTCGCCTCATTGGCGGCGCCGTCCGCCAGCGGGCGAGTGCGGGGATGCGTAATGGTTCGTTACCCTTCTTTTTGCCGCTCGCCGTCGGGGCAAGGGCGTCGTCGCCGTCGGCTTTCGCCGCACGGTTCGCAGCATTATACCGGCGCGAGCGGGGGCGCCCCGGGACCTGTGCCTCGGGCGGTGGCGGTCGGTACGGCGCCCCGTCGTACTGTAGACTTGCCGGCCCTCGCCGCCCGTGGCGAGGGCGCGGCGCGCGACGACGCGTGACGACGGTCCTTATCCTTGTCGGCCCTCGCCACCGATGGCGAGGGCGCGGCGCGCCCACTCCGCGCTGCGGTGCGGCAGTCCGCGTGGCAGCGCCTGGGCCTCGCAAGCTCCGCCCGCGGCGCTCCCCGAGGACTTTTTCCGGCGCTCCTCGCGCTCCGTCTTCTTGCCCGCACGCGCCCCCCGCCATCGGGGCGAGGGCGCGGACGCGTGGACGTACTTATTCTTCTTCGCGCGTGCCCCCCGCCATCGGTTGCGGCGGCGAAAGCGCACGGCGAACGTCTTCTTGTCCGCGCTTCTCGCCATCGGTGGCGAGGGCGCAACGTGAACCGCATCCGCCTTCTTGTCCGCGCGCCCCTCCGCTGTTCGGTGGCGGAGGCGTAGGCCTTCGACGCGTTAGGTAGCCCCGGGTTGCGTTCTCGCACGGGTTTTCGCACGAACTCTTGGTGACATCGTATAGCGTATCCGGCAATGGCACCCCTGGAGGGGGTCATATTGAGGTTCCCGGCCCAGCCATTTGCTCGCGGTCGTCCCGCCGGTCGCGACATATTCCCTGTAAGCGAGTAAATCGAAGGAGGCGTACACAGCGCAAGGGAGATGTTAGAAGTGCCGGCTGTCGTGGGTTCGAGTTCCTGTGCCCCTCCGCCTTCGACGGCGGGGGCTCGAAGGCACCGGAGCGGCTCGCCAGGGGACGGCTCGGGCCTGTCGCTCGACCTGCAGGCGGTCCAGCGCTTGCGGAGGAGACTTTGAGGGAAAGCCGCTTGGTCGGCTTCGGGGTTTCAGCGTTGCGAGTGCAGGGGGTCCGTCCGATGCGGCGTTCCGGTCGAGCTCGCACACTCCTCACTCTCCGGTGAGGGAGGGGCCGTGTGTTCCTTCTGATGGTACCCGTTGTACCCTCGCGCAGCGCAGTCCGCCTTTTCTTTGCTGATCGTATGGAGTGCAGTACCTGTGCACGCTGCGCACGTGCTGCTGTAATTTCTCCCCCTTAATGTTTTGGTTATTTTAGGGGTATGGTGGCGGGAGTGATTTGGTGATGACGCAATCGGTGTTGGTGCATGGCGCGCACTTCCGGCGTCGCTCACGTGTAACGTTCTCCTCCCCCGTAATTTTCGTTATTACGGGGCATGTCTCGGCGGCGGTTTTGAAGTGTCTCGCGTCCGTGCTCGTATATTGGTGCCCCTCCGACTTAGTTGCTCTCGCTTCCTCGCTCTTATTGAACGGCCCTAGCGCGCGTTCTCCTCACGCCGCTCCCCTCGCCTGCGCGTCTGCCTGCGCGTTTCGCGCGTCTTCTCGCACACAACCCAAACCGAAAGGACCATGATCCGGTCTTCTGCCGGGCTGTCTAACCCGGATTCTGATTGATGGCTCGCCGTGAGCCTCCACCTTCTCGGATATTCCGAGACACAAGCGACGGGCATTCTGGTCGCTAGCTCCGCCCACCGAGGGGCTGTCTTGATTCCACCGCTGATCGCCTCGTTCGTCGGGCGCCCCTCCTCGCCGTGGTTGCTGGACTTAACGGATCGTCTGGCAATCCTGTTCGGGGGGGGGTCGTCCGACTTTTCCGATCTGAACGGGTTTTTTGCGGTCCTCGTAATGTCGGTCATTACGGGGGCCCAACATTTTTTTCAGGCAGTTCGTACTGTCCTGTTCTTATGTCTCGCGTCCTTGACGTCCGAGAGGTCAAGAAGACTTGACTTGAACACGTTCCCGGCTGTGACCCTCCGATAGGATCCACCGTCCTCCTTCCCTTCCACTTTTAGTCTGTTCGTGCAGGCTGGGGTTAATCCGCGAAGGAGCGGTTGAGGGCCCCCCCGTTAAGCGTGAACGTCCGCGTTCACGGTTTGGGTGAGGTCTCTGCCGGTACGTCCCCGGAGGCGTTGGGCGTAACGAGACACCAACTCCTCCGGTACGTCAGTCCGCGCAGTCCAAGTGGGCGCGTCGTAATCCGCTCACTTGATGAGGAACTCCGTAGCTCCGTCTTCCATGACTCGATCGTTCGACGGCATAATGCGTTCCCGCGGTGACCTTATCGGCGAGGTCCCGCGGGGTCATCGTACTTGCTCGTGGCGCGTCTATCGGAGACGGCGCGTACACGCAGCGGTCGGCGGAGACTCGCTCGGTGACCCCATCACGATCGATCGTGATGGTTCGGCGGTCATTGGCGAGCACGCGGAAGGGTCCGACAGCGGGCGAGGCGAGCTTATTCGACGTCTTAGCCCCATCGGTGGGGTTGAGATATACGTATTCTCCGGGACGGAGCCGGGAATTAATACGTCGTATGCGCTTATCGAAGTCGCGCCTGTAGCGAGCCTGCGTGCGACGCAGGCTCCCGTAGGCCTTCTGGATAGTCGAATCCAAGGTCTTGAGAAACTCGGCACGTTGGTTCCCCGTATCGGAAGGGGGCGCGTCGCCGTCCGCCCGTCGGAGAGAGAACTCTGGCGGTGGCCTGCTGAGCACGAGCTCAAACGGCGTGTTGCGTGTGGTGCGATGTACATGGGAGTTGTACGCGTACGTAAGCGGCCCCACGTACACACCCCAGTCGTCCTGGTGTTCACCCACGTAGTTCCGCAGCATCGATGCGATTGTTCGGTTATATCGCTCGACTTGCCCGTTCGTCTGGGGTTGGTACGCCGAAGTGTACAAATTCGTTATCCCCAGAACGCGGCACGTGCTGTGGAAGAACTTGGCATTAAACTGAGGGCCGTTGTCCGAAAGCAACGTGCGAGGGACGCCATACTTGAACACCCACGAGTCGCAGAACGCAACTACGACCGTGTGCGCTGTTATCGTGCGGAGCGCAACGACTTGCGTTAGCTTACTAAAGCGGTCCGTAATCACGAGCAGGAACCGTTTTCCTGTCTTCGTCTTGGGGAGCGGCCCCAATATGTCGATCGCGAGGCTCTCGAGGGGCATCGTAGCTGGAAACAATCTCAATCGGTTGAGATGTTTCCTCAGCTTCACCCGGTTCATCGCGCAGGTTCGACACCCTCGCACCGTGGCAGCGAAGTCTGCAGCCAGGTGGGGCCAGCAGTACTCGCGTCGAAGTGCGTAGTACATACGGTTCTGGCCCGGGTGCCCCGCGATGGCCGGGTTGTGGCACAGGCGAAGGAGCCTGGCGCGAAGCGTCCGATCTACCACCACCTGAACGATATCAGGGTCGAAGGGATGTCTCCGTTTGAGCACCCCTTGGTGGTCCTCGAAGAACGCGGAGTCCCGGGACTCTGACTGTCGTGCCAAAACGGTTTGGCAGAAGTCATCCACGCGTTGCTCCTCGGCTATCTCCTCTATCGTAAGAGGGGCCGGAAGGTCGTCCTGCGGTGGGGCGACCGGGGAGTCGAGCGCGCCAGCCTCGGGGTCTTCGGCGCGCTGGATGTCGCCGGCGTCGAACTCGTCGTTCTCCTCCCAAAACGAATTGGGTCGTTGGAGAGCGGGGGCTTCGTCGTCGCCTCTCGGTTCGTCGCGCGTCCGTACGCGCGACCTTGTTCGGGCTTCGGCTTGATTCCGTGTCGTTACAAAGACATGGACGGCCTGATGATCGCAGCTCGCGGTACAAGCGTGGTCCGCGAGCTCGTTCGATACGTCTCGAACTGTCGTGCCCCCTTCGAAAGTGAGGATGTCGTCATCCACCTCGACGGTGGGGCGAGGGTCATCGGCGACCTTCGGCGACACGAGTCGTGACAGGGCATCGGGCACCTGATGCACGCGTCCGGGGCGGTACTGAATGGTGAAATCGTATTCAGCCAGACGTGGCCGCCACCGGGTGAGTCTTCCGGAACTCTCGGTGAGTGACATGAGCCATCGGAGGGCGTCATGGTCCGTCCGTTCGGTGAACTTCGTGCCTTCTACGTACGGCCGTAGTGGGCGGACGGCCTACACTACGGCGAAGCACTCGCGTTCGGTAGCGCTGTAGTTGCGCTCACTATCGGACAGTGAGTACGAGGTGCAGCCGAGTTGGTAGGCACTCGCGTCGGTGTCTATCATGTACGGACGACCGTGCCGGGGCAACGCGAGGATCGGCGGAGCGATCATGCACTTCTTAAGGTTCTCGAACGCCTGAAGTTGCAGCTCCGTGGGGTTATAGAAATCGGGATCCGAATCCTTGCGCGTCATGTCGGTCAGAGGACGCGCAATCTTAGCGAACCCTTTAACGAATCGGCGGTATACGTTACACGCCCCGAGGAACGAGCGTACTTGCGTCAACGTCCTCGGGAACGTGAACGTCTTGAAAGCGTCGGCCGCCGTATCAGCCACGCTCAACTTGCCTGGGGAGATGACGTGCCCCAGGTAGGGCACCTTCGGTCGGAAGAAGCTGCACTTCTTGAGCTTAAGGGAGATACCGGAACTCCGCACTAAGCTCAAGACGGTATCGAGATGCCTCGCGTGTTCTCCGTGCGTACGAGAGAACACGATCACGTCGTCGAGATAGACAAGGCATATTTGCCAGCGGACTCCGGAGAGTATTATGTCGAGCGCACGTTGGAAGGTGGCCGGTGCCCCTTTGAGTCCAAACGGCATGCGCAAGTGGCAAAACGTGCCCATGTGCGTGGTAAACGTGGTTTTATCCCGGTCTTCCGGAGCGACCGGGATCTGCCAATAACCGGAATTGCAGTCCAACGTGGTGAAGACGGCTGCATCTCCTAACGAGTCGATGCAGTCGTCCATCCGTGGCAGCGGATACGAATCCGCTGCGGTCTTCGCGTTGAGACGCCGGTAGTCCACGCAGAACCGAAGAGAGCCGTCTTTCTTCGGTACGAGCATCACGGGGGACGCCCACTCGGTGCTCGCGGGTTCGATAACCCCTGCGTTCAACATCTTGGTGACCTCCTTCGCGACCATTTCGCGCATGGCCGGGCCCTTCCGATAGGGCATAGAACGAATCGGTTTCGTTCCTGGTTCGAGGGGAATGCGGTGCTCCGTGGCTTGGATCGTTCCAAGCGCACCGCTCCACAGACTCGAGTGCTTACGGAGCATCTCGAGTACGTGGCCACGGAGCTTGTCATCGTCGATTTATGACAGGTCGATCTTTTTTTCCCAATCCATCGGTGGATTTTTGGGATCCTTTTGCTGGTGGAGTACAGTACCCCTCGCCGTCGGTTGGCATAAAGGTGACCGTTCGTCCGGGTCGACCCCCCTGCCCCCGGCGGTGGTCTTATCGTCGGAGTTGGATCGGCCAACTCCTACCCCACCGACTTGATCGGTCAAGTCGGTCAGGTGTAGCGCGTGCGCGATCCCCTCGGCGACCTTAGGTTCGGGAGTGAGGATCGCGAGGGGGTTGCGCTTCGTGTATCCCACGACGGTGTGCTTCGGAAGCCTCCTTTCTCGCCGTGAGAAATTCGCGACGATGACGTCGAAGGTCTGATTCGGTAGGACCTTCGCGACGCCATTCGTCAGCCTCACTCCATGTCGGTGTTGGAGTGAGGGCTTGGGTTCCAGGAACACGAGGCCCCTCCCTGCGGTTGTCACACACACGCGGGCTTGTGACATCGCGGGGATGGTAACCCAGCGGGCAATTCGGATCGCTTGCGGGGCCTGCTCGCGTACGTCTGGCCGACCCGTGTGTCGCCCGTGTCGCCTGGTAGGGGGAGTCGACTCCCCCTTTCCATCAACGATAGCGACGGAACCGCCTTGGCGTAGCTCTATTCGTTGAGCTTCGATGTCGATACATCGCACGTGCGTATCGACGAAGGCCGTGCCGAGAAGGACCGGCACGGCGAGCTGGTCCGCGACTACGAACGGAATTCGGAACACCGTGTTCCTCAACCGCACGGCCGGGCGGACGACGGCCGAAAGCTTGACGGGGTTTCTATTCGCGCCTGCCCATCGTGGCAGAGGTGCCTCGTGCACGACGTAACGCGTCCAATCGGGCGAAGGTCGGCCTTCCTCACCAGGTTATACCCCGAGCACGTATCAACGGCGATCGTGCGGGGTTTAAATGCATTTCCCTCTGTGGCTATCGAGCCGAGGACGTTGTAAATCTTCGACGTCATAAGGCAAATGACGTCGTCGAAAACCTTCGGGGCGGCCTTATCGGTGAGGTCGTTCCGCCGGGGCCTTCGATTTCGGTGCTGGCCCCGCTTGCGTTTCCTTCTCCCCCTTTCTTGGGGCGTCCGCGGATCAGTGACGCCCCTCGGATTATTCGAATCCGTACCACACGGACCCCTCTCGGGCGACCGTGGGCTCGCCGGAGTCAGGGGGTCGACCGAATCTTTTCGGTCGTCGTTGCCCCCGTCGCCATTGTTACGCCTCACCGGGACGTCGGCTGTCCCGGGGTCTTGTCCTCCTAACGTCGGGCCTTCGGAGGCTTCGGCGTGCGCTCCCTCCTGTATCGGCATTACAGGAGCTCCCGTGCTCGCCTCCAGTAGCGGGGGATGTATTATCGTACAATACCCCCTGTGTCCTTGGCGAGCACGCGGGGTCGGGTCCAGTTCGTGGGGAAAAGACGGCTCACGCAACCGTGTGTACGTAACCGTCTTTACCCTCTTTTCGAACTACCCGTGCTATCGGAGCTAACCTCCTGGCTATCGACGGCCAGGTCTTCTTCGGGTAGCCGGCCGCGTGGGTCGGGACGATTCCCCCCCTGAAGCTCGGCGGCCTTGGCGAAGTACTCGGGTACTTCCGGGCCTTGACCTGCGGCCTCCGGTCGTCGCAGGATATGGGGGACGAAACGAGTCGGTTCTCCTTCGTGACCCTCCGTGGGTAGAGGGTACGGATCCTCTACCCAGTCTTGCAGGTACATTATCGCATTTTGCACCTGTTGGGGTAACCGAGAACGGTCTCAGCCCCCTCTTTCTCCTTGTCGGGGGTACCTTGTGTCCGCCTGCCGGTAGGCGGGTCGATCCCGACGATCGACTTCGTTACGACGGTACCCGCCTCCACGGGGGGCGAAGCGTGCGCCCCCACCCGATCGTTTCGGGAAACCTTGACGCGGGGGACGGCCCTCGCCCGCCGCTTGCCGGAGGAGATTAGGTGCACCGGGGCGCGTCTCCATCTGGTAGCGGTAGTTCCTGTACGCCGTGAACATTCGTTGTTCCGGCGACAGGAACGGGCACGCGTACATGGCATGCCCGTACGTACGGCATAGCCAGCACACGTACGCGCTGCCGTCCGTTGAGGCGAAGGTCGCCGCGTGCCGCGCCTCCTCATCGGTGAGGAGGGGCACGCGAGGCGCTTCGCCTCCTGCATCTCGGTTCGATATGTCGAGCTCTGCGACCCGGGGGTCCGTACCCCTTGCCACTCTTGGATTGGCCGCGAACGCGGTCGCGTAACTAGATGTCGTTCCGGTCGACATCGGTGAGGGGGGTAGACCCCCTACGGGCCCTGCTCCTTGCGTAATGAGGACAGGGTCGGCCTGCCACTCATCCTCCCCGACATGGAGGGTAGTGGCGGGCGAACTTGTTGCGGCCGACTTCGTAGTCCTGCCAGCCCTCCCTGCCGGTTTCGAATCCGGCAGAGGTAAACCGCGCCGAGCGCGGTACGTTGTACCTTCCGCCGTGGCGATACAGCGGATGGTCGGAAGATCGGCCTTCTGACTGCCTGGCAGCCTTTGCACAGTTTCGGATACTACGGCACGGGTTGCCGGTGCAAGTCCCCGCACGAAGTAGTGCGCGAGGAACTGTTCGGAGAAGACTGCCGTGCATCGGAACGCGGCAGTCTCGAGTCTGTCAGCAAACGTGCTTTCCGTCTCATGCGATTGCTGTCGCGCCGTAGCGACAGCGTCGTACGCTTCACCTAACACGTCGTCCGTGAGGTAGCGTTTTAAGAATTGATTCACGAGCCCCGGCCAGCTCACGTCGTCGTGGAGCTGGCCGGCGCGGAGGCCACGCATCGTATAACTCGTATACAGGCGCTCCGCGTCGCGCTCGAGGAAGTGAGCGAGGACTCGTACCGCAACACCTTCGGTCAGGTGTTGCTAGTTGAAGGTGATTCGGATATCCTTCAAGAACGGCAGCAGCTGGATCGGGTCGGTACCGTCGAAGCTGCGCATCGTGGGACGGATCCCACGACAGCGTTGGACGTAGTTCGCGATCCGTCCCGCGTCATCCGAGGTAACGAGCCTCGAGGTCTTATCCAAGCGGTACATACGATAGTCAGCAACGGCGCTGAACTCCTGGATCATCGTATGTACCGGCTCGAGCCCGGGTTCAGCGGGACCCAGCGTGCCGAAGGAGGTAACCAGTAGCGTACGGACGACTACCGGACCTGGATGCTCGGCGTAACTCGCCGGCGGGTAGCCGCCCCAGCGGGGATCGACGGAGAACATCGGTTCTCCGGATCCGCGGGCGGCTCCTCCACGGTCTTGTTCGTCCTCGTACGATACGCGGTCCACTTGCCACCTACTTCCGGCTATAGGCGGCAAGGCTTGGGTCTCAGACGCGAAGTTCGCGTCTATCGGAGGACGGCTTCCTTCTGCAGTCCGACTGGTAGCGGCACCAGTTGGACGCCAACCTTCGGGGGCGGCGGCGCTCGGAGGTACGGTACCACCGGGCCCTCTCGATGGGGCACCCGGTAGCCCTTCGGCCATGGTACGTTCCATGTCACGAGCACGCCGACGAGTGGCGTTGAGCTCAGCCGAGAGGTGCGCGAACGCATCCAATTGCTCTGCGGACGGAGGTTCGGTCCTCGGGTCGTCTCACCGAGGTCGTCCTCTCAGGGCGACCTTGCCCGGACGGTCCGGGCGAGGCGAAACGGGAGTTTTCGACGAGCACTATCCGCTAGTGTAACTCGTCGATCAGTGCTCGGAGATTCTCTAAGGACTGCGTCACTCTATCGAACCTCCCTTCACGCAGGGAGCGGAGTTCGGCCATACATCGAGTGTATACATGGTCCGATACATCGATCCGAAGGGAAGTACGGACTTCCTCGATGTATTCAGCTATGCGTTCTAACATCGCCGCCGCTCTTTCCTCGGAGGATCCGAGCGACGGTTCACGGTCACGAGGACCTGCGTCGCCGTCGCCCGACGCGGCGGATGCGGACTGCACAGCGGCCGGACTCAGATCCGCCGCTTCGGAGCGGATCGAGGGTTCAAACTCTTGGCTCATCTCGACGCGATCGGTTCGGGGAGGGAAGCGGAAGTCTTCTCGGAGATCGGACTCCAGGGTCTTCTAGGTCGGGAGACCACTGTAGCATAAACACCCCCAGCGATAGGGGTGTATGCACAGTTCGACCGAGACCCCGTCCGATCGGGAAGACGGAGGTGAAGCAGGACACCAGCTAACGGCACCGGGCAGCGGGCTCGGGTAGCGTGGTAGAGCGGGAACGGGGAGGAAGCCGGTACGCGCGAGCGGTTCGACGCCTCGACGCCCCGGCGCGGTACTGGGTAACGATCCAGTACCGACGGGCGGAGGCGGAGCCGACTCGTGGGCGTACCGCGCGCGTCCTCAACCCGCGCTCGGTGCCGCTCTAAGGTAGTTAGCGAGCGCTACCTTAGAATAAGCGGGAAGTCGGACCTTGACGGTCGGTGGGTGACAAGTCCGTGCTTGTCCTCCTCCACCGCCGCCGGTCCGCTCCATATTTAATGTACATAATAACCTATCATAGTAGTACAGTACCGATGTACTGTAGCGACGTACTGTAGCGGTCGGTCGACACTGTAATACTGTCAGCCATCGGGGCTGACAGTACACGCGTGTGTGCGTTCTTCGGTCCCGCGCGTACACGTGTACACGCGCGCCCCCCTGTACTCGGGGGTACACGTGGTGGTACTGTAGAGCATCCAGCTCTACAGTAACCGATCCGATTCTGAGTTGATCTAATCTAAAATAAAGCCCCTAAAGGGGCGGATATACTACAATGTCTCGTGGCTATCTACCTTATAGCGGGAGGCTGTTGATCTGTAGGCCGGCGGCGATCGTCGTGAGCTGATCGCTGTTGTACGTGTGCAAGGCGTGTGCGTATGGCTCTCATGGTAATCATTTCCGCAATCAGAGGCATAAGAGCAATAATCGCAAGAACGACCGTTGCCGGTACTGTAACAAACTTGGGCACTGGAAGAGAGACTGCTGCAAGTTCAAGTATGAGCAGAGTAGAAGGAACAAATTGAAGTATCCTGGTGAGGAGCAAGCGCAGCTGGTTACTTCCAACGAAAATAACTCTTGTGGCTCTAGTCCGAACGCTTTCGGTGTGCAAGTGTTCTTTTCACCTGCTGTGAAAGAAGATAATCTCGAATTACATGGAAACCGACTACTTTTAGCATCTCAAGCAAGATGTGTTACAGAAAATGAATACAAATTTGCTCAAAAGACTCTAAAGTAGATTGTTGATTCTGGGACCTTTGGTCATCTTTGCAGTGACAAGTCGGTGCTTGAGGACTTAAATGCTGATGTGAAAAGGTCGGTTCGACTAGGTGAAAATCGTACAGTACAAGCTGCTGGACAAGTGACTATCAAAGTCATGGTGAACGATGGAAAATAAAATACTCTTGTCAAAATCAGGCATGTATTGTACGTTCCAAAGCTGTCGTACAATCTTCTGTCGGTAAATCAGCTCTTCGAAAACTCTCTAGGAATTTCATTTGACGCTGATGCCTGCAAGATCACGTCATCAGATGGAAAATAATCACGAAAGCACAAAACGTTGGGAGTTTATACTTGCTCCATACCACTCCACTTCCATCAAACACACAGATCAAAAACAATCCCGCACAAGACAGTGCTATGTTTACAAAACAAATTGAAACGGTGAAGAAATGGCATCAGAGACTCGGTCACCTTCATACTAACATGCTACTAAGAATCAGCAAGATCAATAAGGTCGCTGGTATACCTCCAGTACCAAATCGAATTGAAGGGAGTAATTGGGTTTGCAAACCATTCCAGACCGGAAAACAACAGAGAATGGTGCCAAAACAAGCACTACGCGATGTTCGGGTGCGCTGAATTTCATACAAACCGATCTCTGTGGCTCAATGGAAACTTGTTCTGTGGGTGGAGCAGAGTATTTTATTTTGTTCAAAGATGACTATTCAAGGTATGTGAGCGTACGATTTCTGAAGACAAAGAACGAAGCTGTCTCTGAGTTTCAAAAGTGGATACGTCTCACAGAAATTCAACAGACCCACATAATCAAATCTATCAGATCGGACAGAGAAGGTGAGTTCTTATCAAAGGAGTTTGCCGAAACTCTATATCAATCTAGGATAAAACATCAAACTAGAATTTCATATACTCCACAGCAGAATGGAGTTGCAGAAAGAATGATGCGCACAGTCATGGAGATGGTGAGGTGTGTGCTTCAGCACGCTGGCCTAGACAACAGTTTCTGGGCTGAGCCAGTAAACACAGCCGTTTATGTCCGCAATAGATGTCTTGGAAGATCGACATGGGATAAGACCCTGTTTCAACTATTGTTTGGCAAAGCGCCTGATATAAGCAACTTTAAGGCCTTTGGGTGGGATAGATTCGTCAAAAATCCGGATAAACTACGACAGAAACTTGATCCTAAATCGGAAAGCTCGATATTTTTAGGATACTTTGAGAACTGAAAGGGGTACAGGGTTTGGAATCTTCGAAATCAAACAGTGGAGAAAAGCGTCGATGTGATCTTTGATGAAAGTACCTTCTTGCAAACGCAATCTACGGAAAACATTGCCTCGTCAAAACAACATTTGTCGCCTAGCTCTGTCGAACTTGATATCTCAGGGCGACCAGATATATCTACAATTTCTCAAAGCCTCGTGCAAGACGTAAATGATGAACCAATGAGACCTAAGGATTGCAACCATTTGCATTACATACCTCCTTCAAGCCCCGCAGAAACTGACTATGGCCCGAACATTGGACGAGACCCAGAGCGCACGCGAACAAGCCCAGAGAGGTTTGATCCCTCAGCCATGGTTGCGAAGATTTCGAAAACTATTGATCCGTCAACTGCTGCAGATGCACTTTCCAGCCCGCAGGAAGCAGAATGGCAGCTAGCCATGAAAAACGAAATCGATTCGCTTAGGAAAACAAGTACTTGGAAACTGAAGGAATTGCCGGATGGACGCAAAGCGATTAGATGTCGTTGGGACTTTAAGATCAAGCTCAACGCAAATTGAACAATTCATTGCTACAAAGCCCGTCTACTCGCGCAACGGCTTCCACAGAAAGACGGAATTGACTACCAAGATACTTTTGCACCAGCGTGCAAATTCGTCTCTCTTCGTTGCTTGCGCACAATCGGAGCCATTGCGGACTTCGAAATACATCAAATGGATGCCAAAACTGCTTTTCTCAATGGGGATTTACATGAGGAAATATACATGAAGCAACCACCATTGGTGGGGAGCGATGACCACAGAGTATGTCTGCTCAAAAAGGCAATATATGGTCTCAAGCAAGCCCCACGTGCATGGTATGAGCGATTGAGTTTGTTCCTGAATTGACTTGGTTTTTACCACACCAGCTCGGATCACGGTGTTTTTATGAGGGCAGGCCCTGTTGGTATGATATTTGACCAAACGAAGGAGTTTCTTGATGAGGGCTACGTGGACGAAGGGGCAGATGATGGACCATTCGGTCACAGCCAGAACGCAGGAGGACGTAATGCCTGTGTGACGTCCCCGTTGTTCTACGGCGATGGAATTGGCGACGATCCCCTACGCAGTGACAAACAAAGGTCCCCCGGTCCGGACGACACCGCAACTACTACTGCAGCCCTCAACAAACCCATCCAACAGGGAATGACAAACGGCTTATCCGCGCATATACATCGTAAAGTGAAGGACAGGTTGACAAAATACCATGATATTTTCGCACCAGCATGCTTGCGGACCCCCTTCTAAGGTACCCAAAATGGTTGTGCGCCTCAACGATGACGCGAAAGCAGTGCGTGTGAAGGTCCGACGGTAATCACCGCTACAGCCAGCCTTTCTCAGCGCAAAGAAAGACGAAATGTTGCATCCGGGACTTATAAAGCGCTACAATATGAGCGAATGAGCCTCTGCTCCTTTGATCGTGCCTAAATCCGGTCACGAACATTTTTGTTTTGCGGTCGACCTTCGGCCAGTGAACGGTCTGACTGTCCCTTTTACGTAGCAGATGTCACATTCCGAAATAGCGGTTTCCGAGATTGCTGGGGACAGTGGTTTGGCGACCATCGACTTGTCACGGGTACTGGCAGATGCCTCCGAAAGAGACCTCCCAAGAATGCCAGAGCTTCGTCACACTGGATGGCTTGTTCACCCCCACTCGCGTACTACATGGCCAAACAAGTTCCACGTTTTCCAAAGCACAGTATCTTACCTTTACTTACGCGACAATATACTACAGTGGCTTGACGACCTCTTTTTTAACTGTGCGAATTCTGAGGAGCTGCTAGAATAACTGGGAGCATTTTCTCTATTTGCGGCGAACACGGCATCAAGCTACATGCTCGCAAATGCCGTTTTTCTTAAGAAGGATTAAATGGTGCGGCAGAATCATATCCGGGAGTGGGATAAAGATGGACCCAGAAAGAATGGATGCCCTCCTGAAAATCCCAATACCGGAAACAGGCGACCAGCTACAGCAATTTCTTTGCGCTGTTAATTGGATGCGAATGGCCATCTCACGGTATAATGAACTAGTTTCTCCTCTGGAAGCGGTGTTGGAAGAGAACCTCACCCTCGCAGGATCCCGAACAAAGAGGGCCTCCGCGAATGCGAGACTCCGCGACTCCTCATGGAACTCCACCAACACGAAGTGTTTTGAAGCCGTCAAGCACGCCCTGGCCAGTTCTCTCACACTGGCTCACCCAGATCTAACAAAGCATCTCTGTCTTTTTACTGACGCAAGCGATGAGCACTGGGGGGGTATTGTCACACAGATACCCGCAGCTGGTCGCCACCTCGCTTTCGCAAAGGAGCGTCACGAGCCGTTGGCCTCTTTGTCTGGTTCTTTTCATGGCTCAAGCGGGAGATTTTCGACGCCGGAGAAGGATGCTTTCGCCATCGTACAGTCAGTCAAGCTCCTAGACTACATCCTTCTCCGCCCCGAAGGCTTTTAGCTGTTCACCGATCACAAAAATCTTGTGTACATCTTCAACCCCTTAGCAACTAACCCCAGCCTGTAGAAACATGTCATCAAAGAGGTACAACGATGGTCGTTAGCACTTGCTTCGTTTCGCTACATAATCATTCACATTTCTGGAGCCGACAACCGTTGGGCGGACCGGCTTTCGCGTTGGGGAAATGCGTCTCGAGCAAAACAGAAAATCCGGGCATCTACAATCGCTGCTTTGTTCACTGCACCAGTAGCCCACGACTTGTACCCACGCTTACTTTGGCCTACTTTTGAAGAGATCGGCAAAACGCAATCACTCGCTCTTGAGAAAGAAGACGCACCAACTGGCTTGGACAATATCACGGGAATATGTGAACTGGAATCAGAAGAGACATGGATCCCTAGCTCAGCACGAAAGCTTCAGCTCAGAATCTGCATTATTGGAAATTTCGGACGCCGGGCCATCGAGGCTTGGAAACCACTACCGCCACAGTAAGGGAATTCTTCTTTTGAAACTTCATGAAAAACGACATAGCGGTGTTCTGCAAAACATGCCTCCATTTTCTGGCGACTACTGGGGGCAAGTGCATAACCTGTCCCATGGGACACGGACTGCATGGTCACAATCCGAATGAGATTATTCATTTTGACTTATTGTTCATGGGTAAAAGCGACTCAGGCCAAGTGTTCATTCTCATCCTAAAGGGCGGCGCCTCTGGATTCGTGTGGCCGGAGCCGTGCACAGCATTCGACTCAGAAACAGCTGTGTGACCTCTCGTGATATGGTTCTCGCTGTTTGAAATTAGGTTAATGTGGATTTCTGACGGGTGTTCTCACTTCAAAAATAAGGTAATGGATGCCCTGAATCATCGTTTACATGCACATCACCAATTTACAACACCCTGCCGCCCGCCATCCAGCAGCACGGTAGAAACGGTGTGTGAAGAAGTACTGTGGTCTGTCAGTCACTGCTTTCGGAATTCTGTACATAAGAAAGTGAGTGGCGTACAATTCTTCCGCTGGTGCAAAGTATTTTCAACCATTCTCTTCAATCCGGCTTGGGCAATCGAGCTCCTATCACAGTTTTCACCGGGCTTCCCACAGACAACCCTCTCCGAACCCTTTTACCTTCTTCGTCAACAGCACCCGCTTCTATTGATATCATCAAATCAAATCGCATCACGAAGTCAAACGGGCTGATCAAGGCTCTGGACGAGATGCACCGAGACACACGGTTTCGCCGTACTAAAACTCGCGAGGTCGTAGTCACACGGCAAAATCTGAAAATGCATGTTCGACCGGTCAACTTTGGGGTCCGGGACTACGTTCCGGTAGGCAAAAGAACTGGATAAAACGGTCATAAGCTTTTGTCACTTGGAATGGACCACAATGGATCATAAAAGAAATGTTGCATTTCACCTTCGAGTGCCAAGATCTTATTTCCAATTCTTTTTCCCTGTTGCACTCCAACCGCCTAAAGTTTTACTCTGACAAGGAACTCAACCTGACTGAATAGCTCTTGGATAGGGTAGCCCACAACCTCTATCTCAATAAGGTCGAAAAGCTACTAGATTTGCGCCCAAACAGCGACAAAAATTATTACGAAGTGCGTGCCAAATGGATTGGATCTGACCATGAAGAACCAACATGGGAACCCGTCGAGGCCCTGATGGAGGACTTTCCTGCTTTGCTTTTTGTCTATCTTTCCTCTCACCCAAAACCAGACTTAGTTTCAGCCGCGAAAGCGAGCGTCGGACAGTGATTGATTTCGGAAAGAAAGGAATATTGCGCCCCGCCCTGTTGCGTGGCAAACGATGACAGACGCAAGCAGATTCTCTTTGACTCACATGGGATCTCTTACTGTGGACGACACTTGCTAGCCTGACACGACATCGGGTCAGGCTCTCCAGGACTTTTCAGTTAGGTACGGCCCTGAGGGCTGTACCTAACTCGCAGTCCATCACTAATTGTGCTTCTCTTGACTTCCAGGAGTGCGTATCTCCCGGGCCTTTAAATTGAAATTTTCAAGAAAAGCGCTGTAAATGGTAGTACTGTACTGTTGCGGCAATTCCTCCGCAAGATCCCGAGCGACCTGTGCCAACGAGAATCCACTCGTCTTCGTCTTTATTCTTCACAAGTCTGCTGCCATCCCCTTCCCTATCTGCTCCAGGGACGGCTCTTAAGTAATCTATGCCCGGGGGCTGTCCTCTCTTCCCCCGACCTCTCCTGGCGCCCCCTTTCCCTTCAGCTTCCCTCTGCCCCAGTCCTGGCGCCCTCCTCCTGCTCCTTTCCTTTCACCCACACGGCCGGTGGCCTCCCCCGTCTTCTTGTCCCGGCCCAAGTTCCCTCGCAGCCACGGGTTTCCCTTCATCCTCCCTCTGTCTACCGCCGACAGTTCCCCACGCGCATGATCCCGCCACTTCTACTGCCTTTCGGTTGGTACGCCTCGGTTCCGGCCGTGTCCGCTTTGATTCGCCTTACGCGTGTCCACCTTGCCACCTGGCACCTGGGTTCATCCGTAACAGTACAGTACTACCACGTTTTGCAAAACGTTTATTGAATCTGAAGCGGTCCCTGAGAATCCACTCAGCTATACGGGAATCCACCCGATGTTCACCGCCCGTCGAGAGTCCACTCGACGTCCAGGTCACCTCCTGATGCCCTAATTTTCTCTGTTCCTCCCCGCTGGGCTCCCTTTTATACAACCTATCTTCCCTCGTCACCGCGCCCCCAATCACTGGGGTCTTGCACCCACATCCAGTTCCCCGCCTTTCCCTTCGCCTACTGACCCTTCCCTTCGCCTACTGCCCGCTCTTTTTCCCTTCGTGGTGCCCCCGACACTTTCCCTTTGTCCCCCATGCGCTATTCCCCGTGCGCAAATCCCCGTGCCGGCCAATGCATCTACAGCCGACAAGCCATTTTTCTCTTCGCAGCAGATGTCGCCCCGCGTTCGAGCCGACACAAGCTGACTCGTGTTTAATTTTCCAGCAGTACAGAGCGGAAATGCTCTTGCAGGACGTCTTGTAGTGGAATATGAGGCTCTACAGGGGGTGGAATGAAAGGAAAATAATTGGATATGAGAAATAGTCCCGGTTGGGGGACACACGTGTGAATAATTGCACAGTTTCAATTTTTAATTATTCTATTTTATTTAGTTAATTAGTTACTATTAATTTGGCTGACATTAGATTAGATTTAGGATCTAGCGCCGCGAGCTACTGTAGTGGCTCCGGCGGGGCGATATATACCTTAGCCCTCTGACCACCAAGCCAGTAAAGGCAACCCGAGTTGCCAGAGTCTGATATCGCCTTGGTCGAAGTCCGTCTTCTACAAGACATTCCCTTCTACCACAGATTACTTTTTCCTTTGCGCTCGGGGTTCCCTTTCCTTTTCCTTTATTTCACTATCCTTTTCTATCTCTAATTCTACCTATTTCCCTTATCTTGTGTTGGTACCATCGGTATTGGTTGCAACCGAACCGGCGTAGGTGTCTTTGCCATCGGGCGACACGTTGACGTAGCGCTGCTACTGTGACCTATTTACGACGGAGACTGTTGCAACGACGTCTCCCAAGAAGGGCTTTACGTGCGTACAAGTCAGTGTTGGTGCCATCGGCCTCGGTTGCGACCGTATTGGTGAAGGTGTTTCGAGCCATCGGGCGGCACATTGGTGGAGCACTTCCATTTTCATTTCATCCAGTCGGGCTGCGTTGCGACGCCCCCGTCGAAGGCCTTTTCGCGTTACAAGGTTTCGAAGACGCTAAAAGAGCTTTGGCCTTACAACCCAGTGGAACCGGGGTACCCTACGTACACGCCCCTCCCCACACTCGTCGAGCAATTCTCTTCGCAAGTCTCTAGCACACGGATCCCGGCCCGGGCTACTTCTCTGTGCCCCCATCAGGGATCCGAGCTACTACGAGCCGCAAGCTCGTTTAAACGGAGAAGGGAGAGTCGGACGCTGCGTTGCGCTGTGCCGTCGGCAGTTGTCCCTTTTGTTGTTTTTGTTGTTGGACCATCGGTCCTCGGTCCCTGCCTGACAGGCGTATTGCACTACACGCCTACCTTTCATATCAGATAACTTGGTACAGGGGGAGTCGCGATATAGTGCTACCCCGTGCCAGTGGGCTGAAAACGGCACTATACCGAAGCGGGCACTATAAGATAATGAGATTTACGGCTTTTTCGCAACCACTTCCATGCATCACTGCTCAGAAAGACCGCTCCCAGGATGCCATACTCGTACTTTGCATCTTCGCTGAAGACTCAAGCGTGATCATGCATTTCTGTTATTAGGAGCTGCCCAGCCGCCGCATTGAATTTCTCCTTTTTCGCAACCATAAATGCCATGTTACAGTTTTGCAGATGTCCAGTTGCATCATCGACCCTGCCTTTTCCCGCCATATTCACCATTCGAGTTAGCAACTGCATAATACCTTTCCGCGGCCGCAGCGACTCTCGGGCAGTACGTTCATCCAACTGCCTCTGTGTAGAACCTTCGTTTTAGGCTCAAAATTCGTGCCACCCGCAGAAAGGTAGCACTATATCGGAGCTGGCACGAACAAAGATGGCGCTATATCGACGCCTCCTGTACTGGTTTTCTTATTTTTGCTCCGCTCACGACGCTTCCCTTGGCCATTCAGAGAGTTCCACTTGCCCCTTGTTCTTCTGGTTTTGTGTGGTGGAACCAGAATAAGAACCAATAGACCATTCACGCAAATTCTCTCGGACAGAGCAAGGAGCCAAACAACTACCGAGAAGACATCCGTTTATGACGTATCACAAAATTAATAAATAAAATACACACTAACTGTACTGTAAATCTGCTGGACCTTTTCGACAACAAACCCTCGAATCGCCAATACGTGGTCAATTCCTGGGCTTCGATTGAATGTGAAAGCGCGGCATCTCAAACTGTAATGCCCAGTTCATTTGATAAAGGACCCGGCCACATCGTAATGACAGAGGTCAACGCATTTCAAAAATTCAGAACTGGCTTTTTCTCGCCCTCACCACACCCCCTTTCGCTTCGCCTTCTAAACCTACAGTATCAAGCCCCACTTCCACACCTCTGCCACCCCAATACCACACACGCCATCTTTATGCCTACACAACTCCACGGCACTTCCACTCCTTCCCAGCCTATCTCCCTGTCCCCTCTCGTCTCTCTCTCACTCCACACCTGCTTCTTTCCATCTGCTCTGCCACTTCTACCCCTCTCGCTCCACTCCCCCGCTTCCTCCGCCGTGTGCCCCTCTCGCCTGGCTTTTCTGATCATTACCGCACAGCGCACTATGGTTTGCTTTTCATCTCACGATGCAGCTCAAGCGCTGCAACGCCTCGGGACTGCGACCATTGATCGCCGTAATGAGCTCGAGGGATTCGAGTACGAGCGCCTAGAGGACAGTGATGAAGATAATGGGACTGCTTGTAGCATAAACACCCCCAACGGAGAGGGGTGTATGCACATCTCGACGTAGACCCCGTTCGAATGGAAAGACGGGTGAAGCACCAGCTACGGCACCGGGAAGCGGGCCCGGGTAGCAGTGTGGTAGAGCAGGATGGACGAGGACGCGCGCACGTCCGGGCCGATCTACACCTCGACGACCCGGAGCAGCGCTGGGTAACGTACCAGCGCTGACGGGCGGAGGCGGATCTAGGCTCGCTCACGTGCCTGGGTGCGTCCCCTGCCCGCTTTCCTTCTAACGCGCGTGAAGACGGAGGCGCGCGTTTAGAATAAGCTGGGTGGCCTGACCTTGGCGGTCGGTTGTTATCAAGTCCGTGGTTGTCCCCCTTCGCCGCCGCCGGTCCGCTCCGTATTTAATATACAAAACAATCTATAATAACACTACAGTACCGAGGTACTGAAGCGGGCTACTGTTGTGCAAGTCGGCCTGCACTGTAATAATGTCAGCTATCGGGGGTGACAGAACACGTGTATGTGCGCTCTTCGTTCACGCGCGTACACGTGTACACGTGTGTATGTGTGCGTCCCTCGTACCCGTGTGGGTACACGTGGGCACGCGCGGTGGTACTGTAGAGCGTCGGACTCTACAGTACATGATCTCATTCTTGATCTAACCCAAATAAAAGCCCCCAAGGGGTGGTTACACTACACTGATGCCCCGATATTTGAGCGTTTCTACGATCAGGGCGGTGCGAAGGCCATTGTGGAGAAGACCAACTTCAACTCGGCCCAATTCAACGGCATCTGGGCTGGGTTTGAGGCGTTGGCCCTGGCAAACTACAACGTAGGTAGTGGGCGCAAAAGCGCGCAGAAGCCAAAAGACGTGCTGTTCATAGTATTGGCGGTTCTCAAGCCCGGGGGTACGTGGGATTTTTCGGCGAGGATGTTCGGGCAAAAAACGTCTGCGTTTGACCCAATGGTTCTTCGGTTTATACATCTCTTATCCGAACCCTTGTATGAGCACTACGTCTCAAACCAGACGAAGAGATGGTCCATGAAGGAACTGCGCGCAAATGGACATGTTTTTAAAAAATATCTCATGGCAAGATACGCCACGGATGTGACGTTCCTGCCTGCTCTCATGCTGGCGGGCAGTGTAGAGGAGGGAAAGCGGTAGTACAGTGGAAAACATAAGTTGTATGGATTCAAGATTGAGGTCTCAGTTACCCCAAATGGTTTCTCTGTCGGGTCCAGCAAGCACGAGCCCGGGTCCGTTTCCGATCTCGTCATTTTCCAGGAAATGCAGTGGTTTCATCGCCGCACCCAGCCCAAAAAGAGTGATGAGATGGAAATGGCGGACACCGGCCCGCTTGCAGAGAGGTATCTGAATCAGTGAGCAGTGTTAGCCGATAAAGGCTATCAAGGCGCTGGTGAGTTTTGTCGAAATATTCTTCCCAAGCGCAAACCACAGGCCTCTTTTTTGTCTCCCGCAGATGTCTCGGCAAACAAGTTTATATCTAGTGACCGCATTTTTGTAGAGAACTATTGTAGACGTTTATGCGGGCTTTGGAGTGCGTTAGGGTCGAAATGGAAGTCTGAGATTAATTATGACCAATATTTCGTCTATGTTTAGGGCTGAAGAACTTCCACATAAGTTAGATGCCGCTGCGTGATGGCGACATGCAGTTATACCAGCAGTTTACAAGCAGGTGTTATTTTATTGGGAATTCTCAACTCGAACGACGTCGAAGGATACAGAAGCACTATCGTTAGAGACGAGCGGACTTAGTGTAACGCCAATTTCGTGCACAGGGGGTGAGGGAGCTGTTCGGGAGACAGCCAAGCGAAAGCATGAAAGGACAGCAGAAAGATACTGTACTATCGTAAAAGTATCATTTTTGCACCGCTTTTTATGCATTGCTGTAGAGGGCGTTGAGTCGGCTGTTGCAGTCCATTACAGCATATATTAGCTCACCTTCAAGACGACCGAGTCGTCCTGAAATTGTCACAGTTCTGCGCAAACCCCCTTCATTGGCGTTGGAGACCTAGTGGCGCACCTGTGTGATTCCATGAACTCCGATGTCCCCGATCGCTGAGGGAGCGGGTGGCCGTCGGCGACTTTATTGGGTCGCGAGTGCGCCATGCCCTATTAGCTATGTGTTATTACTGGGGTGTGGCGTGCTGTGGTCTGGATGTAACTACTGATGTAGGTTCGGCTTGCGCGCACCATCTGAGCGTGGTTTTTTGGTTTTCTGGATGTAACCACACTCCCCCTGACGCGTGGTGCGCGCGAGTGGTGGTGTGGGGCGTGGGGGGTGTTTGTGCTCAGTGCGTTTATCTGTATGTGTTTTTTTGTGCTTCTTGTACAGTGTGGCCTTGAGTATTTTTGTAAATATATCTGCGTACTGCTCCGTCGTCGGGTTTCTGCGTATGGCAAGTTCTCCCTTTTGTACTGTGTCGTGGAGGTAATGATATCAGACATCGATGCACTTGCGGCGGTGCGTCGCTCCCATGCTTTTGACCATTTGAGCTGCTGCCGTTTTTATCGATGTGCATTCCCTAGCATAAATAGGTTTCATCATTGGTCAGTTAAATGCAATTACTGGTCGATCAGTATGGTTCGTAAGTGGTCCATGACTGGTAATGATTTACATTTAACGTTGTATGACAACCGAGTGTGGTAAGACCTAACTCATTGGTCCGTTAATGCAAATTAATGGACCAAGACGGACCATTGCCGGGCCAGCCCGTGCTCCATTCAAGGACCATTAATTGTATTTGTCCCTCTTCCAATTTACAATATTTCCGTTTCCCCGACCAGTGCTGGTCCCTTCACGGACCACTTCTGTATTCCTATGCGCGCCACATCTGCACCATGATGATCTGTTAGTGGACCACTCGCGAGGCATGCACCTATACATTAAAGGCGGTTCTGAAACAAATCAATTATTTATTGCTAATTCTGCAGAATAATTCGCCGATGACGTGCGGGTCATCATCCCGTATGACAGACAAACTTGCCCACGTCTCCCTTGGATGCGCATGGAAGAGTGCACGCTGGAGAGCTGAGTTGCACGACGTGAGCCTATGGGACGCCAGCGCGCTTTCCTGCCTCGACGCTGGCGGTGCGGTCTCCGGCACGAGCGGCGAGGCGTCGCCGGGGGAGTGCGCACGGTAGCACAGCAGCGAGGGGTCGGGGACGGCGGGGAGCAGCTCCTGCGTGGCGGGGGGAGGGAGGCGGCGAGCGTGAACAAGTTGAGGTACCTTCACCTCTTCACGTCGCCGGTAGATAAGAGCCCGCCCTTCCTGCAGGGGCGGGGCCTCCTGCGCGTGGGGCACGTAGAAGTACCAGTTCATCCGCGACATCCCCGTACTGCCCGACCCTATCAGCAGTCCCACAGCCAGCGCCGCGTAAGTCAACGGCATTGCAGCCCACAGCGTCGTCAACACCCGCATCATGACGCTCGACCGCCACGGGATCGGCGTGCTACTCACCACACCCAGCCCGCCCACGAGCCACCGCACCCGCTGCTTGATGGATTCCTTCAGCGGGACCGGGCTGTGCTCGAACAATAACGCGCCGATCCATGCTAATCGCACCCCGCGTGACCGCGCTGTCATCCCGAAGAACGCGTCCCCAGCCATGCTCCCTTCAACCCCGTGTTCAAACTTCACCCTCTTCTCCACGAAATTGCAGGCTACCACAAACGAACCGTGCATAACTACCCACACTTCTCCACACCTCCCCACACTCATACTGGATCCGATAACGCCCACAGCCGTCTGATACCCGTCTCGGGTCGGCAGGCGTTGTCACCCAGTTCGAGTTGTCTACGTCTCCGCTGCCCGCTACTGTCAAGTGGCCATCCCTCGTCCACAAAAATCGGACCTTGCCCGATTCGTGGCAACCTCTGTGTCTTAGCCACACAAGTAAGGTAACTTTCCCGCCTGCAATGCTGCATAATTGCACGAACCGTGTCCTCATCGAATCGCGTGTCCACATCGAGATGTACAATCCAGTCCATTTCATCTGCTGGCGACGCCGTGATCGCATAATTTAACGCACGAGCCTTGCACAGCGCCCCTCCGTCTGCCTCGTACGAAAAGAGTACAACAATCTCATACACTCCTGGGTCGTCAATCTCATCGCTCAAATTCAACCCTTGATCCGTCACCACCTCGACCCTCCACATCCGTCCAGGGATCCCGCTCCTCTTAAACACTGCTGCCGCCCTCTTCGAATTTCCCTCGCTAGTCTCGCGTTATCTCTCCTAGTTACATATTGAAAGTACAACGTGAAGTACAGGTCTAGCTTCGTCTTGTCCGTCTTAACTGTCTTGTCCGTCGTATCCGCTACTAAACCAATCTCTTGCACACCTGCTTCTTCGTCAACAACTTTTCCTTGCTGCATCATTTCGGAGATTGTTGGCAGACGTTTCCAGATCGCTCGCGGAAACCCCACTTGCCTGACAACGTTCAGAATCATTGCCGGCAAAGCCAGAAGCGATACCCATCGCAGAATATGAACGACATTTGTTAGAAAGGTGGACGCAATGCCAAACGTTCCTAGCAACCCTGCTGGTCCATCGTTAGTAGGGTTTTCATCGCAGATATATATAGATTTCGGAAGCCAGCAAAACCGCGATCCAAGTGAGGCCATTGCAATATGGTCCTCGAGTGGTGGTAGGCTAAAATGAAACACAGACCATAAAAACAAAACCATCACCGCATGGTACAACAGCACCCGTGCAGCTCGCTCCATGGCCGAGCCTTCCCGTTTCGGCTTTCTTTGTTGCGGGGTTAAATCAAAAGCTTTTGCAATCTGCACCGGCCAAGGCGAATGAACCAGCCTTCCATCTTCGGCTGCCTGAAAGAACCGCTCGTGTATCGCAATTAGAGTCGCTGCCAGTGGCCTTTAGATACCACAGAGACCGCCACGCCAACAAGAAGCAGCACCGGCAAGTATACAAACATCGCTACATGGTGGCCCATAATCGCCGTGGGGGTGGCGAGCCGCTGGTTTGCACCACAGCTGCATAAAACACGAGCTCGAGGCCATATAAGAATGGATGAAAGATTAAAGAATAGGAACCTTCGGCCGAATAGATTTCAATTAGCGGGTAAAGTTGACAGCGAAGAGTAAGCACGACGACGAGAGTTGACGTAAGGACCAGGGAGGCCGAAGTGCGGTCGTAAGTTGGGTAAGGATTAGCGTTAAAAGGGCAAAATTTGGCAAGTGTTACAGAGACAGGTCACAATGTCCTGGGCAAATTCTGGAAGATGGGGGAGGAAAGGGAGTTAGGCGATTATGTCGACATACATGATGAAACGTGTGGACTGGTCTATGTTTGGGAAATGAGATAGCCAAAATGCCTGTAGGGAGGCAAGACATGTGATGAACGGGATGGTGAGCTGCACGTGAGGGACATTAGCGGTTTAATATCTTGCAAAGAGGTCGAGAAGAATGCGAAAGACGAGAAAAGTCAGTGCGAGATATGAGAGCAAAGTGTAGGCTATGATGGAGGAGAAGGCATCATTGGGGGGAAAGGAAGGAGATCAGTAAACTCACAGAATGAGGCTAGCTGTCGAGGAGAATAATGTGCAGCAGAGGCTCGGTGGATGAGGAGAAGGCGAACGTGTGCGCAAAAAGTGCGAAACATTAGAGAGGATAGAGGTGAGCCGAGTGGGAAACATACAATCTTCAGGGGAAAAACTGGTGAAACCTGTGCGAGAAGGCGTGGGTGTAGGAATTAGAATAAGACGCACTGCAAAACAATAAAGACCTGGATGAGGGCAAAGCGGGTCAGACAGTGGAAGGTGGCGGTGGGGACGACTGCCAAGACGAAGAGATTGACAGCGGAGAGCACACGAAAAAAACGACTAGGTCTGCCAGAGGAGGGAGGAGAGCTATGGTAGAGGATGGGGAGCGGCAAAAGGGACGGGAAGGGGTCTTTCGACATCAGGGGAGACGCCGAGACGAAGATGGATGCAATGAAAGATCGGTGGTAGGGAGAAAGGAAAGCTAACAGCGGCGGAGATGGAAACAAGGCAACGGGAGGCGATGAAGATGAGGGTACGAGATGATTTGCGCTTCATGCAGAATGGATGGAGGAAAACGCCAAGTGATAGCCTAGAAGGTAGATCAAGGGGTGTGAATTTTTTGTTCTGTACAGTATGATGCGCGGCCGCAGTCAGCTGCATTTGGCATCCACTCGTCCCCACTCTCGCAGCCATTGAGCCCCAATTTTGAATTATTTGTCCCGTGAGCTCACGATATCTGCTGGCCTTTCACCCCTCGTGCATGGACCCGGTGAGGACCCGCTTCGGATCACGGTGATTTTGCAACTTGTGCAGATCCGTCAAGGGCAACAATTAGCTGCGACGAGTATGCGGTAAGGTAAAACTCGGTGAAGCTACGCGGCATGAGTCTCGATGTTCGGTTTGGGAGGGGTGCCACGTACTCACTGAGTCCTGTGAGGTTCCGGGAAGCGATACAAGAGATGCATATCGATCGATCAATAGGTTCGGTATTATTTCTTCCCTTTCACATTCATTCAGTCTGGAATCCTATTATGCCAAGCCCGCATCACCAGATAAGCCCCTGCCGCAAGCAATACTAGTACCACCGCTTAATTCTTGGATTTCATCTTCCGTTTCCAAATCCCCGTAGCACTGCACGGCCCGTTTCCTTCAAAAGCTCCCCCGGATGAGTTCCCCATCTGCGAAGTACGTCCGTTTATTATGGCGCCTCCCAACAGCCCTGATCTTCTCTACGACCGCAATGTGGCGTTGAATGACATCCACACCCTCTACAACTGTGTTGCCGAAGAGACGAGGATCGTCGCGTCCACGGTCGACGTAAACTTGACCTTGCTCTCCCTTTTTCAGGCCAGCTGCAACCCACGCCACCAGCGCTAGCAAAAACGTCATCGCCTTTCCCTGGAACACAAAGCGATGTTCGACAAACTGTATTACCGGCCCATAGTATACTGCCAATGTGCCACTCTGCAACCTTCCGTCTTCGTATTCCCCAGCGACATAGTAGGTACGCCTTCGATCCTGTCCGAATTGCAGTGCGTAACAACCTATATAGACGACACGGGACTCATCGGAAAACTGGCTGCGAAATGCCATTCTGCCCCAGACAGTCACGTTTGGATGTCGTATCAAGAGTTGACGCGCAGTGTCCCGGTCCGTTTCAAACCGATTTATGTACACGTCTTCCATGAGTTTGTTCACATTCACATCCAACGATGCGTGCAACAAATCAATTGTAGATGCTTGAAAAGGGTGGCACAGCATAACTTCATCAAATTCTGGTAGGCTGGACGTGACTTGAAGTTTGTCTCGAGGATACCGTGTTGCATTATGCACAAAATGTGACAACCCAGACGCGATACCAGTCCTCAGTTGGTAGCTAATGCATGAAGCCTGAAACTTCCAGTGCTGTAGCACGGACTCCGCCGCCAAGTGTGTCGCATTCAGAGCGTGGACAGCCTCTCCAATAAATCGTTCCATAGGAAACTGGGACACGTTTAGTAGAGGACCGCCATTTCGCACAAAATCAGCGAGATGCAGCACGTAGTGTATCGTCATCTTGCATGCCCGAATTTTCTCCGGTACACCGTCGTAAAACGTTGTTTCGTAGAAGGCATAGAACTTTCGGCAAAAATGCTCGAGGTTATTCACATCGGCCTCAGGGAGGTGAGGTCGTGTGCAAAGTTCGACGATCTGTACGAATAAATGCCATCCTTCTAGAAACTCTTCCGGAAGGAGGTCATGAAAGACAATCAGGGAAGATTGAAGGACAAAAAACTTCCACTCTTCGGCTTTGAACATTCTTCGTTGCCGCAACGAGCGAGGGCGACGAGTCTCGGAGGCAACTCCGCCCCCAAATTCCAACAATGCGGCCTCAATCGACCTTTCCTTCTCTGGTGTCATCTAATCTTCCTCATATATCAAGTCCACGAGACTACTGGCAATATTGATAAGTAAAAGATGTATGTAGTCCAGCGGCACACTGCGGTAGGGAATAAGGGATGACCGCGAGAACAGCTGAGATTCCCCATTGATTCCCGAAGATTTGCATAGTTGATTCATCTCTTTCTGTGAGCCTCTCTGCACCGACCCACGAAGACACTCAATTTCTCTAATATTCTTTTCTGTCTCTGCTTCATTTCGCATGGGCAAATCGTTGGAACGCCAAAATACACGTCTTTTACCAGAGGCATCTCTCTCGAGGCTGGGGAAATACGTGTGCTTGACACAAATGCCTTTGATGAGGCAGTACATACAACCGCGAAGCCCATTGTAACCCTTTACACAACATAGCTTACATAACGCCGCCAGGTCACCCTCGAGTAAAAGTGTGTGGCATCGAACGACAACTTCATTTCCATCCCAACGGCGACAAGGAACGCCCCTTGATAGCTGCCTCATTTCTTGCAAGAAGGGCTCAAGAAAGGATATCAAATCCTTTGGTTGATTTGGACCGGGCACGCACACAAACGGCAGCATGTTCTTGGTTTTGACCCTGTCGCAGGGGGCCAAATTGGCGATCATGCAAACAGAAGGCCACATATCATATGTGGTGGAACGATACGGTTGCGCGCCATCCCCAGAGACTACGAGAAAGATGTCATTTTTAACTGCTTCGAGCCCTCCGGGCCTGTTGGCTGTATCACGAAAGACGGAACCGGAAAATACATCGCGATATGTTGCAGGACCGTTACCGGAAATAATTTCGAGCTCGTTATGGTAATACCCCACCATGTCCGGTCCCAATGACGCACTGCGAAGTCGGGCCTTGATTCTATCCCATATGCGAATATATCCAAACTGCTTCACATTTCCCTCACAGTTTTTTATATCGCACCGCTCAACTTCCCCTGACATCAGAGTTTTGAGATGTTTGTGGGACTGCGCGCACATGTAGAACCTGTCAATTTGTACGTCCTCCGATTCATACAAAGCGTCTCGTACTCGGGACCAAGTCTTGTACGGAGCCTTCTGTATCATCAAAACGTCATTCATTGCCGAGTCTGTCACTTTATGCTTGAGCCAAAACTCCAAGACTTTTGAGTGCCATCTGAACATCATATCCATTTTTGTCGTGGATATGTCCTCCGAATCAATGAGGACGTTACCGCCCCATAGGCTGCTACAGGAAACACTTTGGGATACCTCTTCGAGGAAGTTTTGGAGAGAGTCGTCATCCGTATTTTGTCTTGAACTTGCAGCGAGTACAGCGTTCTCGGGATCAGGTGCGACACCCCTCATTCCTACAGAAGTGCACTCAGTACCCTCCCTGGTGAAATCACTGCAGATGCTATCCCTGGAAGATATAGATGGTACTGGAGTTTGGGGTAGGTGAGAACCAACTGTATTCGGATTGATCTCAGAAGGTCTATCTGAATCTGCGTAAGGATGGAGAGCGCTTTCCAGAGACGCATCATGGTCCGATACATGCCGTGAAGACCAATTAGAGCTTTGCGAAGAATGCAGTGATCCCTCGATCACAGGACCGGAATCAGGACAAAATCGCCCGCTGTACGGAGTCGGGAGAGGCAGAACAAAATTGTTCTGACCAGTTCTAGCTGCATCTGACTTCTTCAGTTTCTCTTCTGCAGCTCTCTTGTGTCTTAAAGAGGTCTTTCTGACCCGTGGACGCCCGTCGCATCTGCATTTGTATATCGTCGGACATATCACCAAGTTCGCCATCGATACGCGCGTTTCCAGACGTTCAATAAAATTATGTGCTAACCCTCAGAGGTAGATATACTGCATATGTATACTGCAGGGTTATACATGTACCGTGGCTGCGTCAAGCTTTGGCTAGTCAATGTGCGAGTTCCATGGCAGCCTCCGCACCCGAAACCCGAGGCATACGGATTTCAAAATTGTGGTTTCGTTCCGGCGGGAACCGAAATTGATGTGAAGCGCGTATTTCACTTCGTTCCATCTGGATAGAGTGTCCATAAAGCCTGAGAGCTTTGGTTGGGCTCCAATTCTGTTTAGTCCATTCATCTAATTCCCCACTTGCGTCCTGAACCTATCCCCATCAAGTTCTATTGACACACCTTCCTTCTGCAATACACTCTTCAACTTGTCTTCACATCACCCCACTTTTTCCTCATATCTTCATCAACCTCTCCATCCTTCACACGTCCTTCGCCTCAACTTCACAGACCTGACGCGCTCCTTCAAGCCAATTGCTGTGGACAACAAAAAATGGCAAGCCTCGTCGCCGTCCTACGAAAGCTCGAAATCATTGAAGCACAGCTTCGGAGAGTTGCAAATGATACGAGCGAGGCAAAAGTCGATGTCAAGTCTTTGAAGTCCGATCTGTCCAATATAAAGAGAACAATTGGGCCTGCCGGGTTGCCCACAGTTTTTGACCCGAACAGCAATTCAAATATATACGCCTCTTTTCGGGGAGTACTTCCGGCACCAAAGAAATGTCGAAACTCCAAGGAAACGTCCTTTTTTCGTTAGGTAGAGAACTTAAGGCTGCAATTGATGTCTTTAACTCTGCCGCAAAAGAAGCCTGAATCCGGCCAATACCGGAGATATTGCAAACGCCCCTGTCATTCTCTCGTGCAGTCATGAAGTCGGCTGAAAGCTGTATTGCGATATGTAAGACGTTTGGACCATACAGCGGCAAACTCACATTTATGGAGATCAAGAATCTGTACAGCAAGGAGCAGATCATGTTCAACCAGGCATTCGAACTGATATTGAAACGGTTAGTTCGTTTGCATCCAGTTCTCGCCACTGCGGAGGGTCAATGGGCTGCAAACACAGCTGTTCGCCGACGACTAATAGTTATGAAGGAGAACAGGAACGCATCTCCCGAAAAGGAAAGAGATGAAGAGTGGAAAGAAGTGGGCCGTACAGAAGACTCCTCCAGTGATGCAGTCAGTGATACGGAAAGTTTTATCCTCCATGAAGCCTGTGCGTTGCACGACGGGACAGAGTGTGACCTCTGCCGTGATGACGAAAATATGGCCTTACCACGCGAGGTTTTCATCGCTCGGAATGCACCTCGTACGGCAGACATATGCGCTATTTCCAATGCCGTACACATGGATGATGCGCACGAGAGGGTATGTAAGGAAGTACGGCATGTGTCAGACAGTAGTGATGCTAACTCTAAAGAAATTGAACGCAACTTACAGCCGCCTGCACGCAGGAAAACAAGAAGCAGAAGCGTCAACCATGATATCCGGAAGAGTGCACAGAATATCATTGCAGGGAATTCTGGACGTGTGCATAAGGAAGTGGAAGGCAGCCTGTCTTGGAATGGCCGCATGTCTGATAAATCGGGGATGGGCTACCAGGCCTTTGGCTTGCGATCGCGAAATCTTAATTTCAATGATGTGTCTGAAGAGCGTCAGATGAAACACGCAAGGACGGAGACGAAAGGACAGAAGGCTGCTCGGAAAAGGAGCATGTTGTTTGAAAGTGACGAGTAGAGTTTTTAGCTTCACTCCTACGCATCCACTCTCTTGGTGAAAATGCATACGTCGCTGTTAGTGTGTACACATAAGATACGCTGCGACATCCAGTAAGATGCTTGCTGTTCATTACAATCGCACAATTGTTTCGTGATGCGTACCAATTTGTAACAGAGAAAGCCGACGGTTGAGAAAGGATTCTTCGCACAGCGTTCACCCGAAACAAACCTACGGGGCGCACTTCAAAAACTTGTGGCCAGAAATAACTTCCATCGGCAACTTCATAGAAGTCTCTGCCAACAAAAATTGTAATACCTTGACCTGCCACGAGCAAAACATCGGGCATCCCGGAAATGCCACGTCACAATGTTGTCCTTGGCCTCCAAATGCAGCCCTTGTCTCCTCTCCGTAAAGCGTTGCAAAATAGGTACGACACTGGGTCTCCATAACGTATCATTGACCGTCATGAGGGACTCCTAATTCGTCGAGCGTGGGTATCGATAATCATATCTGTGTTGCGACACGAGATCGACACCGAGGTCACCCAAAAAGCTGTCCAACGTGTCCTTCGACCGACCACAAAGGATATATACAAAGTTGCCAGGATGTGAAGAGAGCCTCAGCAAGAACCTTCTTACGGACAATGCTGGGAAATCGAGATCAGTGAGGGAGACAGGCGCACAAAGTGTGCATTCATACTCGAGTAGAAACAATCTTTTGGCCCTTGTACGCATATCTGGAATGACATCCAACGAAACGCGCAGTACGGATTGCCTCGGTTTGTGCATATCTTGCACTTTCATCAGTCTCAAGTTTTTGCAACTCACTAACAAAAGACCGAGCCCAGAACGCTACAGTATGCTTGGTCACATAATGACACAAATTGTAATGCTTGAGAGCTCGTTCCCTCTTGGGAACAAGTACTGCTTCATGCATAGCATTGGCAAGCTCCTCGATGTTCCACGGGTTGACGCATATTGCAGAAGAGAGCGATTGGGCAGAACCCGCAAACTCGGACAGCACCAAAGAAGCTAATCCCGACAGTACCAAGGAAGCAGTGACGCTTCTGTTGAGATAAGACGTACTCATACGAAAAAAGATTCATGCCGTCTCGTATTGAGGTGACAACTGCCACATCTGCAACCGTATACAAGGCACATAGCTCGTCAAATTTGACCGACTGATTAATAAACACAATGGGGGCGTACTAAACATTCCCGTATTGAGCATTGATACGGCCCACGAGTTCGTTTGTCTGGCGGATGAGCTTCTTGTATTCATTAATCTCCGTTCGGGACGGGACGCCAATTTGAACAAGTAAGATATTCTCCGTCCATACAAGATGGTTGGACAACAGATTTCGGAAGTTTATGACTTTGTGTGGTGAGGGACTCGGTTGGACACGACGATGAGGCGGGGGCTGGTGGCGCCATGCTGCGGGAGGCCCTCAAGATTTATATAAGACCTGCTACCAGTGCTGGAGTGGACGGGGTGGCATCCTGTGCGTCGTCGTCGGGCTTGGCAGCATCACTGCGGACGGATTTGAGCTCGAGATGGAGGTGGTCGATCTGGGATTAGATCTCTGCTTCCGTGGGCTTGGCGGAGAGGTCGTCCAGGTCATCGAGGTCGTCCGAGGAGCCCAGCGAGGGCGACAAGATCAGGGTCGTGCTTGACGCGGGGAAGGGACGCGTGGGGAGCGTTGCCTCGCTGTCGTGCAGCAGATATTGATGCGCATCCAGGGCCCGGAGGGTGTTGGCAAAGCGACGACAACGCGCGGATCCCACATCGACCATGTGGTGCCGTACACAGCGGAGGGGATGAAAGTAGAGCGAATGGGGTGATCACATGGACAGGGCGGTGAAAGGATGGGCAGGGAGGAGGGGAGTCGAAAAAGAGAAGAGGGGAGAGAGAAGAAGGGGAGGAGGGATAAATGTGAAATGAAGGAGAGGGTCCAGCAAGGAAGGGCGAGGATGGGCGAAGGAAATGTGGTAAAGGCGGAGGCGTGCGGGGGGAAAAGAAGGTTTACAAAAAATTGCCGGTAGTATACACGTGGACACGTGTACAAATGTTGGCCCTCCTTTATCCGAAGAGTTGGGCCTCACGGACCCTAGGCACACACTAAGCGCCCCCTCTTCCAAAATCACGGGCCGTTTTTCTAATTTTAAAGAACAGTTAGATGCTGTTGCCAACGGGTCGCGGTTGGGCGCCCCGACTAATAAGCTACCACCCGAGCCTTGCAGCTCGGTACACGCCGGAACAAAGCGCTCGGAAGAGGAGACAGGACCGGCCACTGCGACGGAGAAGGGGAGGCCGCAGCCGCTACTACTGCGCTGGAGGGTGATCAGCCCCACAACGGCCCCAAGGAAGAGAAAGAAAGGATCTGTGCCTGCCAGAGAGCAGAAATACGGCTTATATACAAAAATGCCGTGCCTCAAGAAGTTGAGTTTTTCATTTGGCTTAATTAGTGACCGTTTCAAAATTTCAAATCTGAGAATGCCATTCATGAGTATGTTCAACGGCACAGCTTCCAACTTGTAGATTTGTCATGTAATTGCGACTGCGCTCCACCAAGTTCAGCCGCCCCCACCGTAGAAGGGCACCGTCATTTTCGCGATCGCTACGCGCATGTGTGGAGCGGCCTCCCGGTCAAGCATCCTCATTCTCATGATGCAAATCTGCGTCTGCCTCACGTCACCGCCTCCTGTGTTGGCCCCGGGACGGCGCCATCACCGAAGGTATCTGCGATCTGCCTCTCGAACTTGTCCGTATCTAAGAAGGGGGCTGCGCGCTTGAAGCGGGTATCGTTCATTCCGCCGAAGACGAGCGCAACCGATTGTGAAGCGGGTGCCCAACTTTTCAGGCGTAGTCTGTTCAGTGTCGCATTGGTGATGTTTGTCATTGGTGCAGCGCTCGCCGCCGCAGAGACGGCGATTACTACTTTATGGCCGTGGAAAGTTCGTGAACTGGCTGACAAAGAAGGGGGATCATCTCCCTTTGCAGTCCTCGAATCCGATCTCACCCGTTTTCTCACGACCATACTTGTGACTACTACAAGCGCCACTGTGTTATGTACAGCCATAGCCAATGAAGTTGCTGGTGACTTTTTCGGTCCAGCTGCCGTAGGGTGTGATACACATCGTGCCTCACGGTTGTCGGGGCAACTGCCACAGATCTCAGCGTGAAAATGACAAGCGTGATTGCATATGCTACGCACTACCCTACCCCAGCACCAGGTCCAAACTCGGGTCCCAGTTGATTCTTCATCCACGTCGTTCAACATGGCGATCCGACAGTTGCTCCACTCAGCGTATTCCATCCTCCTCATTTCCCCCTCTTTCATCACTGTGCCAAGCTCGCCGGCAAGGGTGCGAGTATCGCTCCTTGCGCGTGGCGGTATTCTCTCTATGCTCGCGCGCGGTTGTACCACGGCCTCAACCGCGCCCCCTACTTCGCCACGCAAGCCGTCGCCAAGCACATGATCTCGCGTGGCGCGGGCGTCACTAAAGTTTACTCCATAGCCAAGGCCGCGCTGCACTTCCTCACCCAGACACCCGCCCTCCAGATTCATCGCAATTAAAACTCCCTAACCCGGTTCTCCTTCCCACTCATGGACCATTGCTGGTAACGTTTCCCAGGGACACAAGTGGTCGTCTACGCGTCGCATTGGTCAGTCCTAGGGCACTTGGCCAAAAACAAATGGTTCTCGAAAATTGGAGAATGGTCAATGCCAATCGATGAACAAAATAAATGGTCAGGAATGGCGCTCCCGATGGACCATTGGCCAACTATGCACAGAAACTGGTGGGGCGAAACAGGGATCGCGCCCAGCCAAGTGGACCCGTAGTGGACCATTCAATGCACTGTTGACCAATTATGAACCAGTAGATGACCAAAATCGACCATTTATTGTATTTAATTTCTGCAAGGGATTGTGGGACGGGTGATCGGGATTCCGGTTTCTGTGATCATTTGTTGCAGCCATCGCGTATGTGCGGCTGCTTCTGCCGCTGCTATGTATTCGGCCTTGCAGGTACTTTTTGCCACTACTGGCCGCTGTTTCGCCATCCATTGTACCGGCGCTACGTTGACCAAGGTGGCCATGCCGGTGATGGACTTGCGGGTCGTTTGGTCGTTGGCATAGTCCGCGTCCGAGTAAGCTTTGATTACGGTGTTCGTGGCTGTTATCGCTGGCATCAAGATGCCTTCGTCTCTCGTGGATCGCAGATACTGCGTGGGTGGTTGCACGAGTTTCCAGTGTCTGCGCGTCGGGTTTTTCAGTGCACGTGCTAGGCCGTTGATGGCAAACGCGATGTCGGGGCGTGTACTGTCCGCAATAAATCGGATCTCGCCTACAGCTTTCCCATGTATGGCGGCAATGTCGGTGCAAATTTCCTCGCTCTACGTGGGGAGGTCCATTGGGATGCCGTCCAGATACGGGGTGTTTTGGGGTTGCATTCGTGCTGCACGAGGAGTGTCACTACATTGTCAATGTGATCGGGTTGTGACATGTGTATCCCTTCCTTGCTGTACCTGATTGTCCAGTTCAAGTACTTGCTTTGTCTTCCCAAACGTTTGACCTTATATTTTTTGGAGGACTGCGTATAGGTCGTTTATGAGTTATTGTGCTGTAGAGATTGGAAGGAAGTCATCCATACTGATGCCCACTAGGATTTTTCTCCACCTTGGTGTTTTGTGAACAGTGAGGTGTCAGCTCTCATTTGTAGATATCCGTGTCTCTGGAGGTGTCTGTGTAGCTCCGTGCTATATACGTTGGCTGCTTCGAGGGGTCCGTATAGGGTTTCTCTCAATTCCCTATGTGGCGCGCGGTGTTTTTATGAGCCATTGAAGCGTTGCGGTTGCCACACGTAGAATTTGTTTTCGTGTTAGTGTCTCTCGTGCAAGTACGCTCTGGTTATATCGAAATGTTCGATGTTCATGTTCCTTGATGCGGCTATGGCGAACAGTGTTCGTATCTTTGCACGGTCTGTCATATACGTGGCCGTTTTTTCGGGGTCATAGTGCTCATGCGGTCTCCCCTTATCGAGCATCTTGCCTTGCTTGCGGTGGCCTGCTCGCCATGTTTGTACCGATACGTCATGGTAGTCGGGATATTTGCTGTGCGTGCGTTCTTGGGGTTCTGGGATGACCAGTCTATCGCCTTCATGCTGTCGGTTTGTGCTAGTTCATCGCCGTGCCCTTGCATGCCAGCATTATTGCGAGTGCGTGCATGTCGGGATGGTGCGGCAGGCCTTGCATCATATCTCTCACCGTGGTTCTCTCGTTGTCGATGCTGTGATATCTGGACACTTGCATTCGGTACCGAATATCTCTGTGTCTGTTGATATATTATTTGAGCTCTTGCCCGGCTTTGAAATGGAAATTGCGTGCTTCCGCGTCCAATAGCTCGTCGTCCTCGAGCGACCTTGTGTCGACGGCTTGTTTCTGGATTGTGCATATCACGTGGGGGTCGTATCTCAGGATGCGTTGTGCTACTAGTTTGAAAACGCTTTCGCTTAGACTCCGCATGATGGCTTTCTTCAACGGATCTTGCTTTTTCTGTTTCGCGTTCCTTTTCGCGGGTTCGATGGTTTGTGGTATCGTTTGAGCGAACTGTTCTTGCGTTTCGATGTTTCTTGCGTGTATTTCTAAAGCGTCATACTAGTAGGCAAAATTAGAAAGTGTTAGTGTGCGGAGATTTCCTGTGACACGTTTGTTCTCTCAGTTGTTTTGAGGTGTCTGTGCTTTGCTTGGCTTGTCTGGGGGTTTGCGGGATCGGAGGGTGGTCGTTTGTAGTGCTTGTGCGGTTTTGCAGTTCGGTTCGTCTTGGGCCGCGTCGTGGAGTGTGATTTAACGTCTTTGTTGTGGGGAATCGGGTGGGACAGATCGTGCTCAGTGGTTCGTGGTACACATAACCTGCGATTCCATGAACTCCGATGCCCCCGATCCCTGGGAGAGCGGGTAGCTGTCGGCGACTTTATTGGGAGTGCGGCGTGCCTTATTGGATATGTCTTAGTACTGGGGCGTGATGTACTGTGGTATGGACGTAACCACAACCTGCACATGTTGAGACTCCTAGCTCCTTACAGTTAGGGGATAAAGTTTAGGCTAAATGTTGGCATCGGGGGGGCGACAGGGTGTTTTTCTTAACATATAGGGGGGCGATTCTATGGTTTCTCCAGTATTGGGAAGGCGACTGCGAAAAATATGATCCAGCAGTAGGGCGAATCCTCAAATGGTTAACATATGGGGGGGCGATAAAATGATACGATAAGCGACATTTGCACATGGTGCTGTTTTAGGGGGGCGAAAGTGACATTTTTGGAAAAACCAGGGGGCGATTTAGAGAAATGTGATTATGTAGGGGGGCGATATGTCATTCTTGTGATATAGGAGGGTGATTGAGTGTATAACAAAGCTACGTTCACTGCGGCACATCATCAAAAAGTTGCCTTAAACTGCAGTCTCGAGCTACGTGCCCTTCGAGATGACATAAAGAGCACTGATAAGATCGACGCTTAGGGGCATTAGGCCCACGCTCGTACCACCCTTTTCAGCGTTTTCCTGCATTCTTGACCGGTCTTCCACGGGGTAGGGGAATGGCCTTGGGAACCTGTAGATTGTTACCAGACACAACCATTCTCTTTGCGGCTAATATAACATCATCCACATCGCTCTGGTGAGGAAGAGCAAAAAACACATTCTCGTACTGTGCTCTCCATGACACTGTTAGATGTTTGCGGTCGATAAACTTGTGCAAGTTTGCACTTCCATACTTTTCACAAATAACAGCGACTCCGTGATAGCATGGGAAGCCCGAACTACGTCGAGAATACGCACAACAATCTGGTGGGACTTGGGATTCACCGCTCAAATTGACGATGCGTGTTGAAGATCCATCTACTTGACTACGTACTGTAGCCGCAATTTGCGGAGATCCGTCTAGAAATTCCACAGAGAGCTGATAGGCTCGCGATCGCTGTATGAGTGATGCGAGGTGCTTCTCAATGTACGGGGGGACAGGATTTTTGCAGGACAGTGCGTCAGCTTGACGTCTCAAAAGCCCGGCTCTTTGAGTAAGTAAAACGGTTGTTATCATTTTTTGAGGTTCCACACTTCGTATGTTATTGCGCAATGCGGCAGCCATCTGGCTCTCCGCCCCTTGTGATGTGCCAATAAGATCGTGAAGGTTTGAAAAGGCAAAGTACAGTTCAGAATCGTCGAATTTGCCGAGGTATTGTCTCTGATCAACGCTATATTCTGAGCGTATGTCGTTAACCATTTCAATTGTCGGCGCATATACCGCCTTTTCATACAAATGCAGTCCGACAGCTTTCTCTGCCCCACGTAGCTTAGCCCCAAGATTTTTCTTGACATGTATCGGATCCAGAAAGATACGAGCATGCTGAAAACATTCCCTATATGCCCTGTCAATAGACTTTTCTTGGTCAACGATAGTAGTTCGAGAAGGTACATCGAATCCATCGATAGCTGCACATGCTTGAAAGATACTCCGCCACGTTTCGAGACACTCTGGACCGACAAAATGACCAAACACCAACGGAAAAAGGTGGTTGTTACAGTCATACGCAACCACTTCAAATGTAGTTCCGTATGACTGAGAACCGACGCCATCGCAATGTGCAGCATCAGCTGCACAAGTAGTCCTTCCCGTCGCACAGATGTGCTTCGCGACAGAGGGTACAAATACAAAGCCTCCATAGTACCGCCCATGCTCATCAATATATGAGCAATCTACGACATCCGCATTGAACAATTCCTCGTCAGGAATAGTTTTGGCTCTCTTGCACTGAGCAAAAATATGACGCGCTGCCTTCAGCCTTTGCTCCTTCATCTCTAATCCGTTTAGTATAAAAATTTTGACAGTGTGTCCAACGTCCTCCAGGAGCTTCGCGTAGCCATCCATGGCTGCCATGTTGACAGGCCTTGATATTGTTAAGTGTCTCATTAACTCACGGCGTATGCTACGATAGTGAGTGTAGGATGGTTGGCGCTGGTAAATTCCTTTTGCTTTCACCACGGCAGCGATGGCCCTGGAATTTATATTTGGTATGTTCGAGGTTTCTTCTAAAATGGCCCTCGCGACTTGTTTCGCAGTATAAGCGGGTGCACAGTACTGCTTGGCACGCGCTGCGCGCCTTGATGACGGACTTGACCCAGGAACTGGAAGCTCTTGCCCAAAACACTCATTATTATGTTCCTGGTGTTTATTGAGCTTCCAGTTCCCGGACTTAGGCTGCCAGTTGAAAGCAATGACCGCATTGCAACGCTTATTACGGCAGCTCATTTGTACTTTAGTCGTGGTTTGGTGAATATTGACCCCTTTCTGCACAGCAAGGTGTGCAGTGTGAGCCCTTATGAGCTGCTCACACTTCCATCTGGCATTGAAAGACATCCCAATCACTGGGCAGACAGGTATGACCCTTCTTGGTTTCCATGTCCTAGAAGCCAGTCTCTCTGCGCGTAGAGCCAAATTTTGCCCGCTGTACCGCTCTTTGTTTGGATGCACGTTTTTGCTGCCTTCTTTTTGAAAGTGCAGAAGTATTTCCTGGGACAAGTTCTTGAGGACTGTCAGGATTCGTGTTTGTAGCTATTTCTACGGGCACCTCCTCCTCATCGCTGAGACGGGAGTCGGTATATTCTCCCATGTAGTCAACTGGGTCAAATGAATCACTATCACAATCGTCGACAGGATCACCAAAATCAGAACACGTCTCATCCTCTAATGTGCTATTTTGTTCATCACTGCCTTCTTTCCCAGGAAAATCACTACTTTCACTGTCGTCCTTATTCTGCTCTGGAGCAAATTCTGGTGCATATTCTGGTGCATCGTGCTCAGGAGCTGCCCTGGCCTCATGCCCTGTATTAGAGTTGGGGGTGGGACTAGAGTTGGGGGTGGGATGCGAAGATTCAGTTGGATGCGGTGCGGTGCTGCTGGAGGGCGCAGATCAGACGCCATCTTGTGTGGATTCCGCGTGCATTGTTTCTTGACGCCTTGATTCCTCCACTTCCTCCCGTTCCATCTGCAGCTTCATTTCGTGATTCCGCACATGTCGCTCTTTCGGTGTGGAGCAGCGGGTAAACCTAACCCTTGTTGATATATTGAAGTTGTCTGAACGATTCACAGAGAACTGGTTCTGCAAAATAGTCTCACATGCTTCTTCTGTATTGACTGTTCAATAGCTCGAGAAAGAATACTCATGCACCGCTGTGCCCCACGCTTGTCTTTGTCACCAACGCGGTCTGGATGTACAAGAAGCGCCAACCTGCGATAGCTTCGTTTTATGGCCTTTACCGACGACCCGACGGAAAAGATATTCACCAGAGGGGTTACGTCGATCTCAACTGTAGACAAATGACGAAGCGCGAGGACGGTTTCTTGAGAAATCGTGGACATTTTGGGGAAGACAAGGGACAGAGTAGATACGAGCTCAAGGGGGGGGAATAGGGGGGCGACTTTGCGAGGAAAAAGGCGACAATGGCACTTTGAGAAATTTCTGGGGGCGATTTGAGTCCTTTTGAAAAAAGTTGAGGGCGATTCTCACCTTGAGTCCAGTCACAGTAGGGCGACAGTGAAAAAGTGACATCAAGTCGCCCCCCTCTCTTGAACATTATCGAAACCCGCCCTACTGTATCTTGATATGTTGTCAAATCGCCCCCCCCGATACTCAAGAAAACCCAAAATCGCCCCCCTCTATGCTAAGAAAAACACCTTGCCGCCCCCTAACGACAAAATGACCCTAAAGTTTAATGTCAAGGATTAATATCAAACTGTCCAAAGAACAAGGTACAGGGGGGGTCTCTTAATTAGTGCACTTTTAGTTAGTGCACATTGGACTTTAATGCACCCTCTGATAGCTTGGCACGACTTTGTACAGGTGTACACGTATGTTCACGCGAGCACAATGGTCGTCGCCGTCCGTAGAGAGCGGGTTCCATTCTTTTACAGATCCCAGCAACCTCATGCATCTTCGAACAACTAATCACACAATGAGCACAACTGAACCAGCATCCAGGGCGTCAAGAACCCGCCTTACCCTTTCGCAAAAAGAGGAGGTGCTGCGGCGACTTTCACAGGCCTTTGCGCAGGCAGAGCGATATTGTGAGGAGGTGCGTGTTACGGAGGCGTCCTATCATTTACGTCTTGCTAAGCGAGCGTTGAGCCGTGTCTATAATGAACACACGAAGCGTCAGCGACGGCAGGCGCTGGTAACGGAACATTTCGTTGCTCCGTAAACTACTTTTTAGCGAGCCCCTTAGATAATGCACATTGAAGATAGTGCACATAGAATGCGCATAGCACGGGGTGCACTAATTGAGGGAGTCGCCTGTACAAGTTATGAGTAGTATGATAGGGAGATTCGTGCATGAATCATCCCGGACTCTGGAAAGGGTCTCTGGACCAGCCAAACCCGTCGGCCTCTCCCGTAGTGTGGTACTATGACACAGTACCTTGTGGGAAGTGTCAGCTGTCCCTCTCTTGCATTTGACATTATTTGATGCACCATGATGGTGCATGCATTCTAGAAGAGAGGAACTGTCTAGCGATTTCTGTAGTTTTCCGGTAGTCAAATCCCTACATAAAGCCTCAAAGCCCTGAGGTTCAAAAGAATAAAGAGGCATCGATCCCAAGACCTCCACGGGTTGTGGAGTGCTGGCAATAGTGATCACTAAGCCTCCTTAGGTTACGATCATGAGTTTGAAAAACAATTCTGCTGTCGGGCCGCCGGTTTTTATTCCAGAGCGACATCCGGAACTAGCAGAACTTGGACGAAAGACGATTCACATTTTTTTGCGGGAGAGGGAGCGCTATCTTCTACGCGTTTCAGAGGCAGAGTCACAAGGAAGTGATTTTAAACCGGTTTCGTTGGTCTCTTCTGTCGATTTCGATTTGCTTGAATCACTTATTGACTTAGAAACTTTCCCCGGCGTCACTACGCGGGCTGAATTGAAGGACGAAACCCTTGAGAGATGGTTAATTGCTCAAGACAACTACACGCTTGATAGTTTTACAGTTGATGAGCTTGATTCTTTCGTGCGCAAGTCAGTGCGTATTAAAACTGCTGAAACTGATCCAAAGTTACGAATAATTTCCCTCTTCACTGACTACAATACTTTCTTGCGTAGCAAGAAATTGGATAATATCAAGACGGACAACCCTAAGGCAGCTGTTCGCCATATCTGCAGTTTGCTGCGACCCCCGACGCTCCGGAGGAAAATTGAAAACGACCTGTCTTTGCACAAGTCGTCTTTAAAGAAAGACTGGAAAGGTTTTTACAAATATGTGGTTGATATGGCAGTGGCTTGTGAACAATTTGTCCCATGCAATGAAAGAGAGTATCCTTCATCTGCTTACAACCGTTCCGACTACGATAAAAATGGAAACGAGTATAACAAGCGCAGAAAACGGCCACAGAGACATACGGATCGCCGCGTACAACGGGGAAAAACTTCCAACGGGACATCTGTTGTGCCGAGCGACTTTCCTCACCCTAAATCGCGGTTTTTGTTTCGTAACGTTACGAGTGGCATAAACATGGATCCACATTCCCTAACTGACCCGCAGAAAAAACTCCCGTCGTCGTGTTTGAACACAAATACGTGTGCAGGCGAGAGACATTTTTATCAACAAATGCCCGAAGTCGTCGCCAGAAACCAAGAAGCGCCTTTCGGAGCAATATTTACGAAACAAGCCCAAACCATCAGGTGCCTTGAAACAGCTCACTGTCTCTGGTACGATTACAACAGAACAGAATAATACCCTTGCTGAGCGCCGCGACGGTCGTATCAAAGCCAAGTTGGCGGATACCATACCCGTCATTATCAATGATGATTATGGCTCCGACCATGCTGCATTATCGGAGACACACCTCAACAAATTGGCCCTCTCGGATGTTTTTGTTTCGGTCTTGCCCTTGGCAACCCCTATCACCATAGAACTAGCTGTCAAAGGCGGAGATCAGTCGATTGTAATCACGGCTGAACAGAAGGCTCGTATTTCAACTACCCTTCAGACATTGGAGGGACCCTTCAGACTACGCAATGTGGAATATATGGTGTTTAAGGAGCCTATGGACGAGGTTTTGCTGTCGAGGCCACTTCTACAGTCCCTTGGATTTAATCTCGATGATCACTTGGTACGTGTTCGCCGTCAGTACAATGATGTGGATTGCTCGCATATTTCCTTTCACGCCGACGCGAATATGGCAGCAGCATCAGACCAACATGCCGGAGCTCTGTCTCGCTTAGTTTCTAAAGAGGTCACTACACAAGCAACCTTCCTGGCTGACAGCGAGGACGACAGTGCTGTGGCGCCTGCCAAAACAAAAAATGAACAGGAGACACCCGAGCTGGACATAATTGACGCAGGCGACCACGCTCAACAGAATGTAACCCCACATCTGGACCGCATGTTGACCGAAACCATCGACAACGGCCTATCTTCCGCCCATGCCGAAACTTTGAAAGGTATGCTCCAACAATACGTCGACGTGTTCCGTGTCAAACTTGGTTCCGATCCACCCGTCGATGTTCCACCAATGAACATCCGCCTCAAACCTGACGCAGAGCCCGTGCGTGTGAAACTACGACGATATGCGCCACCCCAAGCAGCCTTTCTTCGCCACAAAGTTGCTGAATTGGAACGATTGGGGCTTGTGCGACGTAACAGTGAGGGCTCGTGGGCATGCGCCCCTCTCATTGTACCCAAGCACGGACCGGAACAATTCCGATTCACTACAGATTTGCGACCTGTCAACAAAGTTACCCTGGCACATGCCTGGCCCATGCCCGACCTTGAAACAGTGATCTCTCGATTAGCCGGGAAGACATGTTTTGCTGCCATCGATTTGTGTCAAGGATACTGGCAACTGCCTCTCGCTGCGGAATCGCAGGAGTGCCAAAGTTTCATCACGCCTGATGGCGTATACACCCCTACTCGTGTCATGCATGGGCAGAGAAACGCTGTGGCTTACTGTCAAAGTTCAGTACAACTGATCTGCCATGATATCTCGGACAAGCTACTTCTTTGGCTCAACGACATGCTTTTTCACGCCAAAGACGCAACTGAAATTTTGGATACTCTCAAAAGTTTTTCCAGCTCTGTCAGAGTCGAGGACTCAAGCTACATGCATCCAAATGCAAACTTTTCCTGTGCGAAGTCAAGTGGTGTGGACGGTTAATCAGCGACACAGGGGTACGCATGGACCCTGCTCGCCTACAGGCTTTGCTAGACATGCCCCATCCACAAAAAGGTGATGAGCTGCAACAATTCGCCTGTGCCGCTAACTGGATGCGCGCGGGTATTCCAGAGTTCACGACTTTGATGGCCCCTTTAATTGCACTTTTGGGAAACGTTTATAACAAGGCAGGTGGTCGGACGAAGCGGCGTGCCTCTAAGATCAAGCTGGGAGACGTCGGATGGGCTGAGGTACATTCCCAAGCTTTTAGCAACGCCAAGGACGCTCTTGCGCATTCCGTCACTCTCGCTCACCCAGACGCTTCGAAACTGTTATGTTTATTCACCGATGCCAGCGACAAGCATTGGTCCGGTGTACTAAGGCAGATCGCGCCGTGCGAGTTGGACCTACCGGTGGCAGAACAAAAACACTCTCCGCTCGCTTTCCTTTCTGGTTCTTTTAAAGACGCCAGCTCGCGCTGGTCTACACCCGAAAAGGAAGCGGCAGCAATCATTTTTAGCGTTGAGCGCCTCGACTACCTCCTCATGCGCCCACAAGGTTTTCATCTGTTCCCTGATCACAGCAATCTTGTTTTCATGTTCAACCCCGAGTACTGTGCAGCACGGATGACAAAAGCCAACTTGGGCAAGATACAACGTTGGGGTATGACTCTAGCTAATTTCAGCTACACCATCATACATATATCCGGAGAAGAAAACTGCTGGGCTGATCTTTTGTCACGCTGGGGATCGGAGCCAGAAAACACTCGTAACCAAGCGGTGGAAGTCCAACATCTGCGCATTGCTGCACTCTTCCAAGCTCCCTTTGCCCCCGATTACGACCCAGATTTCACATGGCCGTCCACGGCCGACATTTTTGCCGCACAACAGGCAATTACGGATGAAGACAAATCCGATTTTAGTTTGACCTTGAGTGGTGGTTTACTTAAGACTCGAGACGGTTCCATCTTCATTCCGGCTACCTGCACCCATTTACAACTGCGTATCTGCGTCATTGGTCACTGCGGTCGTGCTGGTCATCGGGCGTTTGAAAGTACACACAGTTCTATCAAAGAACATTATTTTTGGAACACCATGCATGCGGACATCTCATCTTTCTGTCGTTCGTGTCTGCATTGTGTCGCGACAGTCGCAGGGAAAAGTGTCCCTCGCCCGTATGACCATGCACTTCATTCCGATAAGCCCAACGAGATCATTCATTTTGACTTCTTGTATATGGGGGACAGTGTGACTGCGCACAAATACGCTTTAATCATCAAGGATGACGCCTCGATGTATACGTGGTTACAACTCGCTACAGAAACAGACGCTGAGTCAGCTGTCAACGCTCTGCTTAACTGGTTCGCAGCCTTCGGTGTCTCGCCAGTATGGATCTCTGATAGAGGTAGCCATTTCAAAAATATCCTTATGGATAAGGTTAATCGCGCGCTTCATGCCCACCATCACTTTACCACACCCAACACACCTCAAGCAAATGGTACAGTAGAAAGAGTTTGCCGCGAAGTCCTTCGAACTTGCCGTGCCCTTCTTTCAGAATTCCGTATGCAAGAAAAAGAATGGCCGTACATTCTTCCGATCATTCAATCCGTTTTGAACCACGCGAAGGTCGCGAGTCTTGGTCACCGTGCGCCTATTACAGTGTTCTCTGGTTTACCACAGGACAACCCTCTCAGCCTTATCGTTCCCCCAACACACTCAAAGCCCAAATCTCTCGATTCAATCAAGCTTTTACGGTGCATACGTACTGACGCTCTTCTTGAATCGTTGGAATCCTTGCATCAAGACGTGGCCGCCCGAAGGACCAAACGCAGAGAGGCCTCCATCAACGCACACAATCGAAAGACCAATGTGCAACACGCAAACTTCTCTGTTGGCGACTTCTGTAGTTTTCCGGTAGTCAAATCCCTACATAAAGCCTCAAAGCCCTGAGGTTCAAAAGAATAAAGAGGCATCGATCCCAAGACCTCCACGGGTTGTGGAGTGCTGGCAATAGTAGTAACTTTACCATCTTTGCTCGTATACTCTTTTACAGTAAAGTTTACTTAACATCTTACAACAGTACACGTCGGATGGAAGACGACCCCATCTCGGCACCAATCTCTCACACCGTGCAATAACACTAGTCTAGCCCTGTGCTCAAAATCTGGGAGAACTTTTGACTTGCAAAAATAGAAAATCTTTCCCCTGTCATTTTGTTTCAAACCAATATCGGTTTGGAGCTGCGCGCTCGAATACCCCAGTGGATATGCAGCTACAAACGAAGCGCCTGGTATTGCAGACGGGGAGGGATGGAGTTATGGTCACCTAAACTTTTTTTGGGAGAAAAAGTGGGAGAAGCTCTCCCAACGACCGTGGGAGAAACTCTCCCAACGACCGTGGGAGAGTTCTCCCAATTCTGGGAGAACTCTCCCAATTCTAGGATCCTTCTCCCTAGTTTGCAAGATATGTACAATGAAATGCGCATTGTCCGTCACCCCTTTCGTGCTCTAACCGTTACAATTCTGATGCTCATTTATTCACGTAGACATTCTTGCTTTCTCCTTGAGCTTAGCCAACTCCGCAGGACTAATTTCGGCTTTCGGGAGCTTCCTTTCCGTATGCCATATATCCCAACACGAGCGGCAGATTGGCTGCGAGCACAACACGCACCACTGTCGCATCTTAGATCCACCTTTCTTTTGGAAACGCTTCTGCCTGTACATTATAGTATGAGTAAACGAACACAAACTACAATACGCAGCCTTCCCTTTGATTGCCTGATGCTCTTCAGAACCGTTTAGACGCCTTACTGAATCCTCCCTTCTATTGTACTTTTCTACAACATCCGTTGTGTACATGTGCTTCATGTTGGCATGCGTTCCAGCATGAAAATTGCCCTGGTTCCCTGTTGAGTATCTATTTCTGTTAGAGACCATTTGGCAGAGGGTCGTGTTGGAGTCTCGGCTCTCCGACTCCATGTTAACATATTCCCGTGCGAGACACCTCGCAAATGACCCAAATGTTGCACAAGATGTTGCACGATGACGTGTTTTCTTATATCCTTCTTTCGTAGTAGCATGCTCTTCTGAAGCCAATAAATACCCTTTTGTGCGTGCGATAGCTATGCGATGAACAATTGCAGCGTTACAAACCTGCCCACAAATCAGTCTCCCAATTATACTAACGATCGGGTTCTCGCTCGAGTTAGTGTAGGCCAAGCTTTTCAGTGCCCGACTGAATTCATCTACACCCCCCTTCAAGGCGTTCCAATAAACCAATAATGTAGGACGTATCATTCTACTGGGCGGTAACGGCCCGTTAGCATCTACGAGCCTTTTATAGGCCCTACACAAATTATAATGCGAGGCCAATGAATACAGATCAGGGGAGTGGCTTCCACTTAGTAAAAGGTCGTATTCAGAAGGTATGTGAGAGGCATGTTTGCCCACCCAGTCAAAGGCACTTAATCGCACCGCATCCATCCAAAAGGAATAAGAGGAAGTCGCCACATCTGCAAACTCTATGAGGGCTGCATATAGTATTTCCCCAACTCCATTGTGGCTGCCTTTTGCAACAATATATAAAACCCTCCTCAGTGACGTTACTAAACAATAGTGAATACATTGAAACCTGTACCCCGTGGTATCCACTAATTCCTTGAAATGAGCTGCAGCAGATTCAGAGTTCCCTACATGTTCTATAGAAACAAATGGGCTGTAGGCGTCCCTCCTCCTTTTCGCCTTCTCAATTGTATTGGGAGATGCCATAGTTTTCACTTCTATGGCAGCACAAACAGCATTCCCATCATCATCTGTTAGCCCTATCAGCCCATCAGGGCTATCTGCGAGCATTGGGTTGGATTTTGACGCAACAAGGCCAACACTTCGGACGTAGTCCGCTCTATATTGGGTACCGAATAAAGGAAGCAGTTTCTGATGCGCAACTGAAGCATCGAAAACACAGTGTTTTTCAATAAAAGCTGGTATGGCCCTTAGAACCTGTATTTCATTGACCGTGCCCTCCTTCATACCAGCCGTTGATACTAATGGCTTCATCGCCCAGGAGTCGAGTGAGGTCTTATAAAGGTTTGTGCGGAGAATAGCAGCATTTCCTCTATATATATCTTCTTGATTAGAAGATGGACCTTGCGTTGCTGGCACACCAATTCCATTTCGGAACTGTGCCTGGTACCTTTTCACAGCATCAATGAGTTGTGGCTTTCTCATCGTTCTCTTTTCCCTTTTGCCAACAGTTAATAAAAGTGAAATTATATTGTCTTTGCGGAGATTTTGTACTGCAGTCGAAGACATAGCAAGGAAGGCGTTAAGATCTTCTGAAGTTACCACAACACTATCGTTCTGTTTCCGGATCCCAGTTATTCTCTGGATTCTGTCCCACTTATCGTCAAGCTGCTCCTTCACTTCGCAAGGTTCAAGGCTGAGCGGCTGCGTCATTGGAGTGAGGCGTTTGCCGCCTAAAATGTGGCTCATTCCTGAGAGACTAACATTGTAGTCACGAGATATAGCAGCAAAAAAGTTGCTGCCAGTGCGAGATGTGAACTTGAATGCTCTTGCCAAAAACCACGCAGGATCTTCCGACTGCATGACCGTCAAATGCCGTAGATTGGAAAGTGTTTGAACGACTTTCAGTACTGTAGCACTGTACTGGAGCCCTCTTTCACGTAAATTGTAGCTATCTGCCATGTGCTCGTCGCTTCGACGGTCGTAGATGACCTGTATCTGTTCGACTTGTTCAGATGTAAAGGAAGTCCTGTAACCTTCCTTCGATACCATACAAAATTTATGGGCACCGAAGCGGCTTACATCATTGCTATATACAGCGGCGATGCGACCTGAGTAACTTTCCCGATAAACGGAGGCCTCCACACTTCGACCTTGACTTCCACGTGGCTTTTTTATTGCACTGTACACAGCTCGGCATCCCCGCTCCGACACAGCCATACCTTTGTGTTTTTGTGAAATCGGCCCGTCTCCGAAAACGAAAGGGAAGTTCAACGACCTCTTGTGGGTCCCTAACCCAGTAGCACAGAGCACTTCGTTGATAAATCTAATTGTTTCAACTTGATTGTATCCCCGGTCTGCTGCGAACAATGCATCTACCATCGGCCTGATTGACCCAGCTGTGGGTACACCTTGTAACAACTGCACCAGCCTGTGCCAAACATCAATGATTTTTTCATTAGGGCGTGAGTAGTGACTGGCTATAAAAGTATGCGTTAAAGCTGAGCATACAGCATTATTCACCGGTCCCAGAGCTTTCTTCGGGTTGTTTATCTGTGCTAGGTTGGTGAGATGCAAGACCGACCTAGAGCTTAGACGGTTATGGTCATCGTCCAATGAGTATATAGTTACACCCTCCACGTTGACAAGCACCCTGTTAATAGCGGCTAGTTCGGCTTCCATTTCCGTTATGAGAAAATTGCCTACAGTAGGCTTGTTGAACCAACCGAAGGCATTAGCATCAAAACGCTGCCGGTTTTCTTTAGTGCAAGACAACGCACTCCATACCTCTTTGTACCTCTGCCCTGTAATGCCCATTTGGTAAAAGAAAGCTTCATTTTCCGGTGCAGTGATGGTAGCTGCACAGCTGTTGTACGACGCCGCCAATACGTGATGATGACCCCTTTCAGCTCAAATGTTTCAACTCGTCTTTTTTTCTTCCACTTAAGCACTTCATTGATATGCGCACGTAGCTTTTCGAGGATGGATAGCGGAATGAAGCAATCGAATACATCAATACGGCGGAGGTTGCTCGCATCCACAGCTTTATCACGCAGCACACTTGCCTTTGCAATTACGTTGTCAAGGATTTCATTTGATTCCAGAATATATTTTGGGCAGAGTTCACGATCAACGACGTCAATATCAAGCTCTATTGTTTCCAAAGGGGTGGCGTAGTCCCAATCTGGAAGCTCGGTAGCATCTGGCACATCGCGTGACAAGTTTTCAACATGTGCCGTATCCTGTGTTTGCATGGGAAACTCCAAGTCCGTACCAGGCGGTGCATTGATACACTCAGAAGCATAGTCGTTGAAAAGAGCGGAGAAGTGGTCCTGTATTACAGTAGTAGTACCTGAAACATGATTGCTAATAGACCGCGTGGGATTACGTTCGCATCCTAGAGCTTCCAGCTCAGAGTCAGACACAAAAATACTGTTGTCATCTGAACTTTCAGATAGCTCATCAACAGGATCATCACATTCTAGCTGCGCTTGCTCTTGAGAAAACGGCAAATCGGTAGAAGATAAAGAGTCAAAGTTGGCCGGGTTTTGCATTGGGGATATCGGTCTGTTCTGTTCAGCACGGCGAGGCCACAATCCAATGTGACGTGGAACATAATGGGGGGTACAGGAGAAAGGGAAGCACTACGTTGGGGCGAAGTGCAGACACGTTGTTCTGCAACTTTGGCATGGATCGGCGACAAGGGACCGGGCGAGAGGGGATCTTCGCTGAAGAGATCGGCATCGATGCTATCATCTACTGACAACACTACGTTTCGCTCGCTCATTTCGTATTGTACACGACAATGTGGACAACAGTAGTACTGAGGCCTCGGTGAACAGTAAGGCAGGGTGTTACCTGGAGGATCATGAAATGTTTAAGGGAGAGAGTGGTGCGGATGCCTTGTTAAAGAAGGTGGGTGAGCTGTGGTGTGCGTGAGAGAGAGTGGGAGAGAGTGGGAGAGAGTGGGAGAGAGTGGGAGAGAGTGGGAGAGAGTGGGAGAGAGTGGGAGAGAGTGGGAGAGAGTGGGAGAGAGTGGGAGAGAGTGGGAGAGAGCGGAAGAGAGCGGGAGAGAGCGAGAGAGAGTGGGAGAACTGCGAGAACTGCGAGAACTGCGAGAACTGCGAGAAGTTTGGGTGACAAATGGGAGACTCTCCCTGATTACTTGGGAGAACTTCTCTCAAATGTTCTCCCGGCGCCGGGAGAACATCAAAATTCTCCCAAATTCTCCCAAATTTGCACTCACGCTGGGAGAAGAATTTTCTTCTCCCAGGGTGCGCAGGGATATGCGTTAGGATATGTATGCGTTGTCACACGGGGCAAGAGGGCCGGTATCAGCTCGAGGGCTGGACATGCGCCTTGAGGCGTAGCCGAGGGCGTTTGGGAGGCCCGAGAGGTGGTATCGGCCTTTTTCTTTATCACAGGGTATCATAGGGGCATATCCTAACGCATACGGTAGATTTCACGCTTACACGTGGAGTGGGTGGACAACGTCTGTGGCATGCGCCGGCATGCGGGTGAGGATGGAGGTGGCCACAGTAGACCATATTGCGTAGCTGTGCCCCGTGTGACAACACACTTGTCTCTCGGCTGAGCCCCGAGGAAAGCATTCCCAATTAATCATAAAACGCACAGGTCGAAACTGTCTCCCGTCGAGATCGCCTATGCACGCCCCCTCGTACCCAGCCTGTTTCGTCTCTCAGTACCAGATTCTCTGGTGTGAAACGTAGACGTCCTGCAAGGGCATTTTCCGCTCTGTACAGTACTACCACGTACAGCGCTTTTCTTGAAAAATTCAATTTAAAGGCCTGGGAGATACGCACTGCTGGAAGTCAAGAGAAGAAAAATTTGTGATGGACTGCGAGTTAGGAACGGCCCTGAGGGCCACAGTACTGTACTGTTACGAGGCATTCGGTTGCCAGGTGGCGAGCTGGACACGCGTACCACGGGGCGGAGCGCATCCGCATACCGCCGAGGGATGGGCAAGCGAAAGGCGGGAAGGAGGGAGCGAGACAGCACGCGCGGGGAATTGGGGGTGCCAGCCACCGGGGAGACGAAGGGAAACCATAGGCCGCACGGGGGCTCGGGCTGGGGCAGGAAGACCGCGCAGGTCGCCGGCCGAGGGCGCGAAGGGAAAATGGCACGAGGAGGTGGCTACCGGTGGGGCAAGGGGAAGCTGGATCGAAGGGGAAGTTACGGGAGGGAGGGTTGGGGATAGCCGACTCATCCCGGAGAACGTGTACTTAAGAAGCCATCCCCGAAGATAGGAAAGGGGGAGGCAGCAGACTTGTGAGGAGTAAAAGAATACGGGTGGGTTCCCGTCATTACAGGTCGCTCTGTGCCCCGCGGCAGAATTGCCGCAACAGTACAGTACAGTACTGTACAACACAGTATGACCACACATGCAGGACTTTGTGCGTCGCGTTTGGCGACATACAGTACTGTGTGTCGCGCCGGCACTGTCGCACTGGGCGCCCCTATGATACCCTGTGATAAAGATAAAGACTCGTGTGCAGTGCACATCGCCTCTGTCAATAAAAGCCATTGCTTGCACGGCACACCATGCCACAGTCATTTATGAATTTGGCTGCAGCCTGTACAGTACAGTTATCTTTAAATAACACCCAATTCGAAAAAAACCCTCATTGCAATGCCCCTTTATTTCTGCACAGTCGCTGAAAGTTAAACTTTCAGCTAAGTACCTGTATCCTTCTCGAGAGCTTATGTGTACCTGTACAGTATGAGAGCCCGGGTTCTTCGTCTTCAAATGAAGCCCGCTTTTGATTCGCGTATGCCACACTCAAAGCCAAAGGCCGTGTTTACATCCCTCAGATCAATTCGCTACTCGTTACGTCACAGCACAGTATTGTAGGTTTGGTTTGACAACCATTGGTGCTGTACTAAAACGAAATGCTACGGCCCTCTCCGATATCGTCAAGTGCATCGGACCGCATCGCGAAGGCCAGAAAATCTCTCGTTACATGTTTCACTCGAAGCGCCAACACCCTGGTTTTCTTTTTAGTCACACATTTAGTGGTCGGATAACTTGGGAGGGATGCGTTCTGTTTCCATCGGGGGGTGGCGGAGGCTCGTTGTAGTCGAAGTGAAAGTCCCCCGGTCGTAGTGCGGCCAGTTGGGCCACTGCCTTTACATTGGGCTGGAAGTGAAGTAACATTACAGATGTAAAGAGGCCCCCGGGGCGTAACAAAACCTTGTAACATGAGCGTAACACGTGGTCTTGCCTTTTTTTGCTTTGGACAGTACACCCATTGGGTGCATCCAGGAAATTTTATTTCTTTTTTTTGTTATTGTTACGTCAGCCATTTTTGCTACCCAATAGTTTGGGTACACGTGATAACAAGATGTCGAAACATACAAGTACCGTAGCAACTTTATTTGGGGGATGTAAACAGGCCCTTAGGGCCTGTTTACATCCCCCAAGTCGTAGCATTTATTTACAACAGAGCTAAGACCCGCGCCAGGGGGGGGTCTTAGCTCTGTTGTAAATAAAGACTGGCGCTGGGTCGCCAGGGGGTGGCGCTAGGGTCTTAGCTCTGTTGTAAATAATAGCGCCAGGGACCCCTCTTCGAAGATTACAAATTCTGACAACAGTTCTATGCAAGAAACGAGAATCGTATAAAATATAATATAATAATAGGGAATGGAAATACTGTAGTCCTGATCTCACGTTTTCTCTCAGGATCATACAGTAGTCTGGCCACGCTACAATTCATAGACAACACGGCAGCTCTGCCCTCCAGCTAGCGGCTTTTCGTTTTTCCGAGCCAAACTGTCTGTTCAGTAAAGGAACAGTGACAAAATCAAAGGCTGTATGAATATGTTTGTGACATGTCATGCGTCAGGAAATCTATCCGTGCACGTCTGGCACATGACAGGATAGCTCCGGTTGGGAACTTGCACGTTTCCAGCCAGATCGCCCTTGGCACAGCTTCAGTACTCTCAATTCACTTAAAAACATTCCGGGTAGCTCCGAGATGAGTGGTTTATAACAGGTTGACTTCTCAGTGGTGCACACCCCTTCCATACAATAAAACAGTGCTCTATTTTTTATCCGTACCAAGAAAATTTAGGGCAGTACAGTACAGTACATGAAGCTTATTCATCATGTATACAGGATTCATCACACATTGAATGCACCCTGTGCTCTTCATGTGTCCCTCCGATGAAAACGTTTCCATTGCGCATCACTCGCCGTTTGCACTACTGTATTCGAACGATTAAATGTACACCGCCCCCCTCAAACGCCCACGTATGTGGTCCATTATGAGGACGCTCAGTATTCTAAGGAAGAGACACGTCCAGTTCTGTACAGTACAGTACCGTCCAGTTCTGCACCGTCCATTTTGCAAGTTACTGCAGTTCTGTATCTGTTTTCCGGGAAATATGACAAACGTTTTCAATGTCAGAAGTCTGCACTTGTCATCTATATTTTCAAGAAACCATACAAACGTCATAGAGCTCTTTCGGGCGCGGTTGTTCCTCCCCTTGGTTGCTAATAAAGTCGCACAGTACTCATATAAATGGCGAATCGGGCTTAATGCCCTAGTCGGCATTTTCATGAACCTGGCCAGCTCTTCCGTTACGACGACGCCCTGACAAGTACAAAACCCATCACTGCCTCCCTCTGCCCCCCTACCTCTGCCCCCCTACCGTCTTTACTTCCATGTATACTACCTGTTTGCCCTCTCCCACACTCGCTTGCAATCTATCAGAGCTTCCGGCCCCATTGTTTGCCTTTGGCGTAAAGATCCAAGCAGCACCCCACCAAGATCCAAGCCATGGGTCTCCAGAGCCGTACAAAAAGAGTACCCAAAGCTGTCTTGGTTGTTCTGTTCATATCGGGCATGATCTGGATGCCGTTCTGGAATGCGTTTATGTCTCACTACGGAGAGCCGAACAAGAAAGGGAACCCTCCTCTATTATGGCCAGGGAGGGGAGCAGTGGCAGCGGACAACAAATGGTCAGAGGCAAGCTTGACATCGACTAAGCCGGAACCATCGAAAGAGCGTAGACCACTCAGTCACCGAGATTACAACTTAACTTTGGCTGTCTGGACAGCCCAGGTGATGTACGCTGTGCAAACTCCAGATTTGAGGGTGGTATCTTGTGTGCCTCCTAAGAACGGGTGCACTTATCACAGGAGTCTCCTTCGCAGAATATCTGGAAGTGCAGATTTTGACCGCGTTTATGCCATACATAACTCGACTTGGAGGACGGAGATAGAGCTTAGTAATCTCCGGGAGGAGCAAATAGAGGACATTTTGGAAAATGACGAGGTGCTAAAATATATGCTTACTCGAAACCCTATCACGAGAACACTTTCAGGGTACTTGAATAAGGTTCAAGAAAAACTTCCTATTGAGAAGCGAACCGTGACACATTTTGAGGACTGGGTCCGACAGGAGTTCCCGGAAGGACGACTAACGCAAGAGGGCCGCATCGAGATGAATACGCATTGGATGCCGCAGTCGAAGCTGTGTGGTGTGGAGTATGGCATCCACAAATACTTCCGATTGTTGAAGTTCGAGGAACCAGTTTCAGTTATCACTTTTATATACGATCATGTGCCGCGGAAATTCCTAGATGATGGATGGGGACGTAAAAACAGGGTGAACGTTTCGTTCAGCAACTACATGCTCGGCCCGAGAAATCGGACGCAGGGTACATCAGAAAAGCTGCTGACGTACTTCAGGTCACTGGACACCTTCGATTATTTGGCTGGGCAATTAAGCTTAGATATTGATGAGCTCGGATATCGAAAAGAGGTCACGGAAATGAGGAATCTATTGGTAAACAGGGACAAGAATTCTCAAGGAGGAGGGCTTAGTGGCTACTTTCCACGACTCTACTATTAATTTCCGTGTCTGTCTGTGTGTTTGTCCAATACGGGAAACTGTAGGGGTGAACGGGCGCCGTTGGGTGGGGTGGAAGGGCAGAAGAGGGCCACCCCCACCTCTGTCAGAGCCCCTGACGGCAGCAGCAATGAAGCGGTCAATGCAATTAAATTTGGAGCACGATCAGGAATAGGAATACGGTGCGCGAAATTGGAATAAATACACCATCGACGAGAAACATTCTAGCACTTCTGGTGGAGTCTGCTCGAAGTTGCCACGTATGCGGGGCAAACACGCGTCGATATTAACACCTGTTGACAGGTGTTCAAGAAAAAAATTGTTTGGGACGGCCCTCAGGGCCGTTCCTAACTCGCAGTTCGTCACAATTTTTTCTTCTCTTGACTTCCAGCAGTGCGTATCTCCCAGGCCTTTAAATTGAATTTTTCAAGAAAAGGGCTGTACGTGGTAGTACTGTACAGAGCGGAAAATGCCCTTGCAGGACGTCTACGTTTCACAGCAGAGAAGCTGCTGCGATCCCCTGGCAACGGCGTTGGTTCCTGTGAGATATTTTTAGGGAAATATTTGCATTTTACTGTAGAGGGAGATTTTATTCTGTAGTCTGAGATTTTATTTGAATTTTAGAGAAGCGCACGCGGACGGCCCGGCGGAATCCGGGCCGGATGCGTGGACGCTTCTGGAAGGAATTTCGTAGAAATAAAAGAGAGAGGGTGACGGGCGCTGCGGGGAAGGGGGGACGACACTCGGCCAACCCTCACCACGAACGGCACGCTCACCAGAACCGCCTCCCCCATTTCACCGACAACATGGTACTCTTGTGGAGGGCCGACGCAGACACAAGTGCGGGCCCTAACCCTGTTACCTACGATGGGTCGAACGGGTCAGATGTTTCCAAGTTTCTGTTCGTATACGAGAACATCATTATGCGCGGCAAGCCTGACAAGGAGAAGGCAGGAGCTATCCTATGCCACCTTGAGGGTGCCGCGTTCGACTATTACTATGACACGTATAGTCATAATGGGAGTCTGACCGAGGCCGCCAGTAACTGAGACGGTGTGAAGAGCGCCCTGTCTAACCGTTTTACGGAGACACCGAGGCCAGAAGAAAACATCCACAAGGCTATGAGTTGACGACTGGATGGTAAGAACTTGCTTACTTCGATGGATGAAATGGACAAGCTCTACAGAAGGGCTGGTTTCAATGACGAGGCAAAGTACGGCTTGCTTCGCAATGCCGTAATGGCACATTTGGATGTTGCTCAGTTCGCGATCTATCGTTCTCCGACGACGTACGAAGAACTAATGAAGACCGTGAAGGACTTTGCTGCAGGCCGTGACGCCTTCAAGGCGGCGAAAACTGCTGCGCAGTCCGTTGAACCTGTGACGCCCAAGCGCGTACTGGTGCGTTCTGATGTGAATCCTCGACAGGAAAAGCTGGAGAACAAGGTTGACGCCATCACCAACCAGCTGGCGGAACTGTCACTGATGATGAAGAAACGACAGACGCCAGGGGACAGTGATACGAGTTGGACATGTTCCTATTGCAAGGAACTAGGGCATTCAGCGACTCGTTGTCGTTCCAACCCACACCGTGATACTCGTTGCCCAACGTGTGGGAAGATTTGACACACGACGGAGACTTGCTGGTCCCGCTTTGCTAGAAAGAATGTGGCTCATGCACGTCCTCAAGGTAACGCTGGCGCAGGAAGCGCTTATGGCCCCAAAGCAGGCGGTTCTGCCAACGACGCCGGTGACAAGGCCACCAGAGACTCGAAGCAAGTCACGGTCATAACTGAGACCACCAAGGGAGAATTGGTGGCAGCTACGAAACGCAACGCCGAAGGAGAGGCCTTGCCGAAGCAGTCGAAGAACCGTGAAGAAGTTTCGATCCCGACGCTGCTGAATCCCACTCCAGTAGCTCCTAGGGGAACTCTCCCCTGGAATGAGCCGCTGAGAGTGCCGAGAGTGAAGCCCGCACGCCAGAAGAAGAAGAATGTTTCAAAGAAGGCGGCACTCCAGGAGCACGTTGGCAAGTACAACGTCGTGTCAGAGCTGGCGAATGCGCCGTCTGGTCTAACATTTGGACAACTTGTCCGTGGAGACGCTGAAGGAGCAAGGAAGGAGATGAAACGCCTTCTATCCAGGAGATTAGGGCGTTCTCGCGGGTTTGCGGGCCACACGGATGTCTTCCCGAGGCGTCTTCGGGTAGTTACTGTTCAAGTTTATGGAACTGATGCTCAAGCACTACTGGATTCGGGTGCAGTGCCGAACATCATGTCGCCGCACCTCATGAAGAGACTTTCTCTGACGCCAGAAAGTACGAAGAAACACATCACTGTGGCAGATGGGAAGAGCTCCCCTTGTGTTGGATCACTGCGCCAGGTTCCCGTCTCGTTTGGGGGACTGGTGAGCATGATGGACTTCCTTGTCGTTACGGGAACACCATACGACGTCATCGTGGGGATGCCGACGTTAGAGGAGCTCCAAACGTGCATTGATTTGGGGCAACAGCATGTCCAAGTGACTGTGGGTGCTGAGACGATTCGACTAAGTCTTGAGATGGATGAAGACCATAGGCAGCCGGGATCCGCTACCGACAGTGAGGACTTCACGTCAGACTCGGGGGCCGTGCCGGCTGACTCGACTGACACGGATGAAGACTTCGTCCTTTCGATGCGTGACAGGGTGCCGTTTGAACCAGACCTTGCCTGGGCGGGAGCAGTCACTGAGGACGAAGATTCTCACGCTGGACTTCCGGACCTAGCTGGGGAAGGCTCAGAGTACGAGCCGGCGGATGAGAAAGAGAAGAGAGATGAGAAGGAGGAATTTCTCATGTCTAAGCTGAGCCATATCAGCAGAGAGAACGCCGACCGCATAATATGTTCTATCAAGAGTGTGGGAATAGCTGCATGGTCTTTGGACGACCTCAGGCCGGCAGATGTCCCTGTGTCACATTCGTTTGAGTTAAATGACGACAGGCCCATTTCGCACGCCGTTCGGAGGCTCCCTCCGAGACACAACGCGGTAGTGCGCGAGGAGATCGAGAAGATGCAGAAGGCAGGGATCATTACCCCCTCTGTAGCTCCTTGGTCGTTTCCGGTCGTCATCGCAACGAAGAAGGACGGGAAACCTCGCTTCTGTGTTGACTACCGCGCGCTTAACCGCGTGATGAAGGCCGACAAGTGGCCGTTGCCTAAAATGGAAGAGATATTCGACGACCTTGAAGGAAGCCAAGTATTCACTACCCTGGACTTGTTCTCGGGTTATTGGCAAGTGCGGATGGCTTCATGGTGCAAAGAACAGACGACGTTTGTCTGTCGGTACGGGACCTTTCAATTTGAAGTGATGCCATTCGGGCTCATGAACGCTCCTTCAACATTTCAAAGGATGATGGATGGCGTATTCAGAGACCTGGCATTCGTCCAAGTATACCTTGATGACGTGGTTATCTTTTCAAAGTCCTTGGACGTCCATGTTGACCATTTAATTGAAGTGTTCGAGCTGATTGCTCGCAGTGGATTGAAGTTGAAGCTTGCGAAGTGTTCCTTCGCGCAATCACAGACCAGGCTATTGGGGCACGTCATCGGAAAGAAGGGGATTGAGGTGGATCCAGAGAAGACATCGATCATTTGGGACACCCCCGAGCCGCGCGCCAAGACGGAGTTACGAAGCTTCCTTGGGCTAGCGGGGTATTACCGCCGATTCATCCCTAAGTTCGCAGAAGTCTCTGCATCGTTGCATGCTGCTACTTCTACCAAAGTCGAATTTGAATTTACGGAAGAGATGCGGACCGCCTTCCAGGAGTTGAAGAAGAGGGTGACGTCTCCTCCGCTGTTGGCGCTCCCGAAATTTGACGAACCCTTCGTGGTCGAGACAGATGCATCCAACGTGGCAGTGGGAGCAGTTCTGGCTCAGAAGAAGGAAGACAAGAAGGTTCACCCGATACAATACGCCAGCAGGACGATGACGGAGACTGAGAAGAAGTACTCCACCTGTGAGAGAGAAGCATTAGCGGTGATCTTCGCGCTAAAGAAATTTCGGGTGTATTTGCTCTCAACGCAAAAGTTCAAGTTGATTACGGATCACCAAGCGCTTCAGTATGCGTTCAAAAAGAAGGACATCCACGGTAGACTTGCCCGTTGGATGGATTTCCTGGCGGAGTACGAATTCGAGATATTGTACCGCCCCGGCTCAAAGAATTGTGCCGCTGACTTTCTCTCGCGTCTACGAAAAGACGATGGCAGGCGCGAGAAGGATGAGGGGGACCTGGTATGTGCTGCCGCTTTTGCGAAAGGAGATATACTGGAAGACATGGAACCTCATGTGCGGGACACGTACCGTTATCTCGAAGGAGAAGAGATGGTCGAGCAAGATGCTGCGCAGAGGCGCAGAATCAAGAAGAACTCCAGGCGGTTCCTCGCCTGGAACGGAAGGCTGTTTCGCAGGATGAAGAATGGGATCAGAACAATCCCTTCTCGGGGGACTCGACTGCATATATTGCGGTCGCTGCATGACGACATTGGCCACTGGGACGCTACAGCTACGAAGCAGTTCGTCCTTGACAGGTACTGGTGGCCGGGAGTTCATGGTGATATCTACGCCTACGTTCGTGGATGCAAAGGCTGCCAAAACGCTGCGCCCATCCCGACGTACAAAAGCACGGCGGTGATACCAGTCTCTCAGCTCTTTGAGACATTCTCGATAGACTTTGCGGGACCCCTTCCCAAGACGAAGAACGGAAAACGTTACATCCTGATAGCGGTCGAACATCTGACTGGTTGGCCCCTGGCTTGGGCAACCGAGACCGCTACGTCTGCGGAAGTTGTCAAGTTCGTGGAGGAGGAGATCATCCATTCGTTTGGTCCCCCTCGGACCATAGTCTCCGATAACGCAACATGTTTCAGCGCGACAGCGTTGAAGAACTTCATGGTACAACAGGGAATTTCATGGAAACCGGTCCTCGCCTATGCTCCTATGTCCAACGGAAAAGCGGAGCGTATGGTCGGTGTGGTATAACCCCAAACGCAAATTAGATTAGGATTGGATCAGGGACAGTAAGGCAACGAGCCTTACAGCCATGCGCGCACACACGTGTCCTCCACGTGTACGGGACGCGTACCAGACGTGGACTGTCAGCCCGGCCGGCTGACAGCGCTACAGTGTCGGTAGACCGGCACTACTGTAGAGTTATGATAGACTACGATGTACATTAAATATGAGCGGACCGCCGGCGGTGGAGGACGACAAGCACGGACTTGTCAAGGATCCTCCACCTTGGTCCGCCCGCTTACTTTTAGGTACTTCCGTCCGTTTTACCTAGGAGTAGCACCGCGCGCGGGTTGAGGACGCGCGTAGCACGCCCACGAGCCGGCTCCACCTCCGCCCGTCGGTACTGGATCGTCACCCAGTATCGCTCCGGGGCGTCGAGGCGTAGAACCGCTCGCGCGTGCGCGCGTCCTCCCCGATCCCGCTCTACCACCGCTACCTCGAGCCCGTGCTCGGTACCGTGGGTGGGCCGTGCTTCTGTCTTCCCGCCGATCAGGGTCTTTCCGAACTGTCAGTACTCACCCCCCTCGTCGTTGGGGGTGATTATACTACAGTCGGGACCGTCAAGCGTTCAATTCGGAAGACTCTGTTGGGACAGGGCGCCGCTAGCCACAAGTGGGAATCAGCGCTGAAGCAGATCCTGTACGGATACCGCCGACGCCGGCTGTCGGACGGGTTCTCCCCGTTTGAGCTGATGTATGGAGTAAAGCCGCCCGCGCAACCCCAGACCGAACTGAACCAAATCCGGTGGGGCGGCGTTGAGGCGCGCAACTTGGAACTGTTAGCGACGCTCGCGCTCCGATCGACGAGGGCGGCTAAACAGTTGGAAAAGAGGAGCAAGAGAATGACGGTTGTGTCGCCACGCCAGTTCGACGTACACGATCAAGTTCTGGTCGCCCGAGGAACAGCCCTAGGAGGGTTACAGAAGTGGCCCCTAGGGGAGTCGAAGTACTACGGCCCATGCCGGGTAGTACGAGCCAAGCACCCGCGGTACACACTCGTGTCGCCGGGATTGCGATACAGTCGACGGGATATACATGCAAGACGTTTAATCCCTTTTATTCAGAAACCCGCACATCTTATGTAGGTGTGATGCATTTTAATATTTCGCATGTACTAGATTGAAGGCGATTGAGATTGATTTCGTTTCTTATGCATGAACTATCAGTGTTTGCTGCTTGAAGAACCCCTACGCACGGCAATTACCTTGCCATGGGAGGATTTGGGGCCACGATTTCCTCGGCGAACCTTTTTGGATTTCCTCTCCCGGTCGGGACTCTGATTGGCGTCTCTACGCTGCCGGATTGTTCGGCGCAAGAGACGCACATCATCGAAGTACTGGAACTTTGTCGGATCGGCGGCGGGACAGCACAAGTGAAGAGAAGTGTCCTTGAGCAGCATGGCGAAACGTTCTGCGCAATCGTAGATCAGCGCCGGTTTCGTCCGTGCGTCTATGCAGACGGCGTGTTGGAGATGGTTAACGTCGGTGATGCGAAGAACGTAGACACCCGCTTGCTCCCGCGGCAGACGAAGTAACCAGCTAACAGCAGAGCTGCGCCACAGAGGGAGTCTGGAGCTGGATCTCCCTTGGATGAAAGCCCCCGGCGGTGGGGCCACATGATCAAGAGAAACTGTTCCGTGGTGATCTGCTCGGATTACCCTCTGAATGTGCGTAAAGTGGTGCACGCTCGGGGAATAGTCCATCTGACGCTCGAACGCGGCGACTCGGGCCGCTTCTGCCTCCCATAGGCGGTCAGCAGCACCGCGACCAACGACAAGGAACATAGCGTTGCAGACCGCAGACCGGATGCACAAGACGGTATTGTCTTGGAACGCTACGGTCCGGGACCTGCAAAGGTACCGGAGAGCGAGTGGGGAGACGTCGCGTGACATAGCAAAGTTCACTCGCTTCCTCTTCCCTCTATTCTCGCTACACCAATTGTCGATAGCCAGAATAGCGTCCATACGCGTTGAGCACTCCTTACCGAAGGAAGCGTTGAAGCCCCGGCGGGCGGTGCCGTTCGCAGAGGGCACGCGATCGAAGGTCATCGTGTAGAGAAGTATCATGTACTTCTCTGGACTCCCCTCTCCGACGGCGTAGTGGCAACCCTTGACCTCGCCGTTACCGCCATTAGAGCACCAGACAAATTCGACGACCCACTCTGGGTCGTCGCAGCAGGTGTACTCCGTCCCGTCGCTGTGGCTCTCGGTGAGCCCCAGTCGGTAGCAGCGGTCGGAGGTGAACCATGCCTTGCGAGCGAGGCGGGCCGATACGAAGGCCAACACATGGGCCCCGAAGAGAAGCCGGGCCCCGGCAGCAGATACGGCCGCTACGACGGACGCCCGGTTGCCCACTTCCTTATATAACAGGGGTTTCTGGTAGATCGGTTTCTAGTGCAAAGATCGTTCTTTTCTTTAGTTATGTTATAAGCCCACCAAAAGTTGCTTAACCATTCCGCAGTCATTGAAAACACTAGACAATAAGTAATGGGAGCCCCTTAGGGGTTCTGCAAGTATTTTAGCCTCTTCTGCTTGCATTTTGACCCAGGGAGGTCTCTTGGTGCTCTTGTAGCCCTCTCCGTGACTGTCACGCCATCACGGTAGCCGGTGAGTGTATATTTAATATGAAAATTTCAACTAAATACTGTACATTGCAGCGCGAACCTTACGTACTGGACGTCATCTTTGCTAGTCTCTTGTCCGGTCGTCGTCTTTATTGCCTCTTCCATTCCATCACCGGATGCCACATCCACATTTCCCTCATCGCTGTCGTCACCGATCGTATCTGCACCCACCTGTGCCACTTCCCTATCTCGACAGAGCGGTCCTGGAGCCGAAAACAGTCGAGGCCTGAACGAATAACGGTCAACCCAGTGGCTGAGTGTCGTGCACTACAGCCACGGGTGGCGGCTGTAGGCAGAGCGACGCGCGTTCGGACGCGTAAGGAAATTCGGGAGACCACCCGGTGGATGACCGGAACCGGGATCCGGGCGCGGCTTGCGCGGTAGGAAAGTAGCAACGTAGTCAGCAATAGACCGGGTGAATTAAAGGAAAAACAGAACTAACAGAACGGACAGCACAGTAATTAACGTAGCGCTCGCGCGGTTGGGGTCGACGCGCGCGGGGAAGGCAGTTGGGATTCCAGGGGTGTAGATGGCTCGGTCGGTATGGGCGAGCCAGTACCGAGTCGAGGCTACAACCTGGAATCCAGAAACCAAGGTAAAGGACCCGAGGCTTCGTGCCTCTTTACTTTGAGTATCGGGTTGACTATATAGTCCCCCGCCGCCGTAATGGCGAAGCTAAATTATACTGTAATTAGAATAACTAGGAAGGAACGGGTGTAGCCCCGAGGGGACCAAGTACAGCCCCCATAGGCCCTATGGGATGCGGAGGGATTACACGTGTCCACGGGGAGGTCCGGTAGAGCGGCAGGGGGGTCTACGGATACCCGTGGTACACGTGGTGGCGGCGAGCGCGATTTTGGCCGCTAGGGACAGCTGTCCCGTTACTTAGCACAGTGCACTACAGATCCCCCTTCTTAGAGAAACACGCGTCTCCGGGTGTATGTAGGGTAGAAATAACCGCCAAAAAGGGCGGCGGCGCCGGGGTATTGACAGAGAGAGGACGAGGGAGGTCGTGTGTGGCGAAGCGAGCGGGCAAGTGACGAAGAACCGGTCCAGATATCCCTCTTTTCGGCCAGCTTGAAGATCAACAATCCGGCTTGGTTTCGGAAGTATCTCGAGATTCCCAAGTCTCCTTCCCCTTGTTCCTTCACCTCCCCACTTTTTTTTCTTTTCCCCCTTTTTCCTTCCTTCTTGTTATCCCTCGTATTTTCCTTACGCGGCGTCGGCTGCACGCGAAGAACGCCGTTCAGGGCGGGCAGGCACTCGGGGGACAGTACCACGAGTGATGGAACGGTTCCATAACCCCTACGGGGAACCGGATGAGACGGGCGGTCCGAGTTTGTACGGCTGGCCGGCTCCACGGGAGTTACGCGACAAGAACATGGTCGATGACCAGCTGGTGTTCGAGCGCGCACCGTTTCTCGATGCCGCGGGTTTACGGGACAGTCACCTGATTCGGCGGTACGCGGACGTGACGGGGGCTCTCCCCGGGGGTCTCAGCTTACGGGCTGTGTGGTCTCGTGATTTCTCCTTCCGCCTCGCGGTAGAGGGGGAGCACGTGTGGCCGAGGCATGGCCGCGAGGGGCCGGGGCGACGTCAGAAATATATGGCAGCGCTGGTGCGTCGGCTTGCACGGACGCCGTGTAACCGCCCGATCCCTGTCGAATGGGGCTTTGACACCTGGGCGTTTCGTACGGAAGGAGACCGGGGTTACGTCGCCAATTTAAGGCGGGTGTTGGACGATTTGCCGGCTCGGGTAGAGGAGCCGGCGGTCGAGTACTTGGCTTGGGACAAGCCCATCCTTCCTCCGAATTTTGAGGAGTATGTAGAGCGGGAAAGCACCCCGAGTTATTACGACAAGCTCAAGTTCGAGCGTCGGATGCGGAACGCCCTCGGAGTTTTTGTGGCGTATGAGTGGATCGAGGCGACGACCTTTCAACCGCGATCCCGATATGAACGGTACCCGCAGGTACCGTCTTGGTTCTCGCAATACGAAGTCCCAGCTGACTTCTTAGCGGAAATTCCACCTTGCCTGGTGTATTTCGGCTTGAGTCTCAACGACTCGCCGTGTTCCCCTCGCTGGATGATTGTCCTCAGCGAGTGGATCGCTATTGTCGCGAAACGGTTCATATGGTCATCCATGGATGGACGGCTATATGTGTTACCGACCATGATACTGAAATGGCTACACAAGTTGAACTTGGACGAGGTTTTAGGGGGAGCGTGGGTGTCCTCTCAGCTGAAAACGCTGTTGGAGGTCCACGACCAGGTGGATTGGCCGCGAGTGCCTTATTCCCAGGGGCATCACTATGACCGCGCAGACCGCGCGAACATGTCCCCGGGGAGACGTGAGGACGCCGGGGAGCCGAGGGCCGGTAACTGGGTCCGGTTCGACCCGGGGACGTTCGAATGTCTACAGCCGGAATTAATGAAAAGGGATGCCGGCCTTGGGGGCAGAACAATGGTCAAGCCACACGTCACCGATGGTGGTGGTGAGTCCGGGGCGGTTCCAGTCGAACCGGCGCGTACGGAGGTCCCGGTGGGGGACGAGGACGTTGTGGCTGAGGAGCCTGCGTCGTCCGCGCGACGTCGGATTTTCACCGAGTTAGGCGTCTCTGAGGACGAGATGCTACAGTTAGTGAGCAACGCCGAATTCGTGGCGGTTGTGAAGCGCCTCAAGACGGCGTCGAACGGGGAAACTCCCGTGTGCGGGACCGACGCTCCACTGGGGGCGACGGTTCCTATCGCGACGACGGTAGAGGGAGACCCCCCCGATTCGGAGGAAGGGTCGGTACCGTCGGATGCGCCATGCGCGCCAGTGGCGGGGGTGGAGGAAATCCTCGCCGATTACGAGGCGTCGAGCTAATTGGTGAGAAGGGTCTTCCTCCCGCCGGTCCCCCGTCTTGACTCCAGGGGCGAATACGGGAGCGCGCAGAGGCACTATAGTAGCTAATAAACGCAGTCCCTTCTTGTATCGTTACCCGTAGTGTTGGGATCTGGAGTCGAGGGAGACGAACGGACCCGAAAGGACGGAACCCCTTTTCTGAGTGACGGGCGAGTCAGCCAAATGAGGGTGATGGACGGGGCATAGGTCTTGTGCCGTCCCAGTGTATGCGCTCGGAGGTGGTCGGACGGCGACGTAGTTACGTGGCCATCTGGGTAACTACGGCACAGCGGGTGGTTCCCCGTGTGGACATCCCCCCCGAGGGATGGTTACCTCGGCATGGGTACTCGTCGGAGCGAGTCCTCCGAAGTTTCTACGGTCGAAGGTTTTCGGCCCTTGAGAGGGGTACTGTACCGACTCGGAAGTGTGGGGGGGTCCGAGTCGGGTGTCACGGGTTTACCCCGAGGTAGCGAGCACATCATTCTTGGTGCGTACCCGCCGTTCGTCGCGGCGCATAGCCATCTCTCCCGTGACTGGTAGAGGTCTTCTCCACGTCGCGGAGGGGGGCTGTACCCGGCTCGCGGGAAAATCGGCGCGTAGTTGACGTCGTCGGTTACCCGCGTCGGGGGGGGTGTCGCGAGGGACACGCTCGAGAACGAGGGGCCGCGAGGGTTAGCCAGACGAGCCGTGCGTCGTCTCGCTGTCGACGTGCTCGGACGTTCCCCTGGAGTGAGGGTCGTCGGCCGAGGGGAAGGCCAATTGGGGGGTCCTGCTAGAAGGTGCTATCGCCTCGTGTGGCAGCCCGGCGCGGGGTTGGTCGGAAGGGATCCCAAATCGCGGCCAGGATCACCTGGTGACCCCGCACGGTTTCTCCACTTCCGGTAGAGGTCGCTTGGGGACGCGGGAAGGCGACCATGGTGTCGAGCGACACTCCGCGTTAATGGTGAGGGCGTGCGGCCACCGGAGGGGAATGTCTTGAAGGGGGACGATCGCCGGCGAAGGCGGAGCGCGTGGCGCCGGGGGGAAGGTAGGTGAGCAGGGGCGCCCCTACCCGGAGGGTTGCGATGATCTGTGCCCCGGGGTGAGCTCAGAGGTGCGGAGGCGTGCGATATGACAACGGAACTCCTCGCTGAGCATGTATACATACCTTACGAGCCGGCGTTGGCTCTTCCGGAGGGGGGAGGTGGCCCGACCTAGAGGCCCACCAGACACCGAAGGCAACTAGGTGGTTATGGCGGAGTTCAGCTAGCCAGCCCCACGCTGTCCGGGTGTGACCATAACCGGACGTTTGGTGCGGGGAGACGTTTGCGTTTGCAGAATCGTACGACGGTATTGTAGTCGATGTAATTTGCGGGTTCCCAAGTGTCATCATCCGACGTGTATCCGTACCAACGAACGCGGAATAGAGGCATCCCGTCCGTTCCCGGCTTGTACCCCGTTAGCGCGTCAACCACGTAGGTTTGTGTGGCCTCCTTCCTAGTGGGAGGGGGTCGTTTCGTCGCCTCGGAGGGCGGGCTTGACGCGTTTTGATATGAGGAATCAACCGCGGTTTGCGGGTGAGGAGGGCTTCCCGGGGACCTGAGGAGGGGTTGACCGAAGGTACACATAGACGCAAAGTTGGCGACGTGCCTCCCGGAGATCTCCTCTGTACCCGGTGGCGTCTCATTGGGGCAGCGAGTGGAGTCCGCGGACACCGCCGGTGCGGCGGACTCGGGCGGGGATATTTTCTTTTGAAAATTTTCCGGGTCCCGTGTCCACGTGTCCTCTGGCCTGGCAGTGAAGGTACGCGTTCGTTCCTTCGGCGACTTATCGCCGTTCGGGGCGTCGGTCGCTCGCCGGGGGCGTATTACGGTAGGCCTCGCCTCCATGGCATGCGTGTCGCGGTGCTGCGGCGGCTCTAACCGTGACGGCAGCCGTGGGTGAGGGAGTCCCTTTTTAGACACGGACCCTTCGCCCATTGTAGCGGACCTCCTATTTAGTTGAGAAATGACCCGTGCGTGCGGGTCGTCTCGGAGAGCGTGCAGTAATCCCGATGCCGGGGGGCCCCCTTTGGGTGGAATCATTGATTTCGACCTTGACGGTCGTGTTGCTCTCGCGCCCTGCGTCGCGTTTTCGATCTCGTTCTTCTCGCGAGTAGTGTCTGGGTCCTCCGAGGCTGTTGACTTTGGCGGAGATATATCCGGGTTACCTGGGCCGAGGTCGTCTCTCCACGGGCGGGGAGGTGCCCCGGCGGGGATGACGGTAGACGCGTCGCCGTCGGTTGGCGTAGGTGGCGAGGGTTCGGCGTCGGCGGGTATGGTCCGTAGAGGGGGAGCCTTCACAATGCGGTCTCTCGAGACTCTATCTTTCAGGCCTGTAGTCCGGGTGCTGGTCACTGTATGCTCGTCTAGGGCCACCACCGGAAACGGCCCTTCCGTTCGAGGGGCTAACTTTTTATTGACCCGATCCTTATCCGTCTTCTCATCCACTCGCAGGGATGTCTCTCGCTCGATGAGGACTTGATCACCTATTTCGTATTGCGGTGTCGGCGTTCGCAATCTCTTGTCGAAATCGCGTTTATAGCGGTCTTGACCTGCGAGCAGCGTGTCGCGGGCTGTTGACATTAGCCCGCGTAACCACGTTAAGAAACGGAGCTTATATTGCGTCCGCGAGACATCCTGTTCCAGTGTAGGAGTCTGTTGGATGGAAAGCGGCGCCGGTGTCCGGGATAAAACAAGGTCAAACGGCTTCATACCGATCATGCGATTCACGGTACAATTGTAACCGTAGGTTAGCGCGTCCGTGAACTGGTCCCAATCGCGTTGGTTATCGGCTAAGTAGTGCCGTAGGGAGGACACCAGGGTGCGGTTGAACCTCTCCACTTGTCCATTAGCTTGTGGGTGATAAGCTGTGGTGAACACGCTTTCAACGCGAAGGATTTTGCACACGGCAAGGAAGAACCTTGACGTGAATTGACTCCCATTGTCGGAGAGTAGCTTCACTGGGGCTCCGTATACGAAGACCCAGTGTGTGACGAACGCCTGAGCAACGGTCTCGGCGGTAATTCTCTTAAGCGGCACCGTTCGGGTCAGCTTTGAGTAACGATCAGATATTACCAAGAGGTATCGATTGCCTCTTGGTGTTCTGGGGAGTTCGCCTAGGATGTCAATAGCGATAAACTCCAAGGGTCCCATCGGAGGGAACGTTTTCAACTTCGCGTTGTGCTTACGCAATTTAATGCGGGCTTTCGCACAGTCAGAGCACCTTCTCACTGTGGCGTATGCGTCGACGGACATACTCGGCCAGTAGTACCGTTGTCTTAATGTGTAGAACAGACGCCTGCCTCCGGGATGTCCAGAGGCGGCGGGGTAATGCGCCATATACAACACTCGCTCGCGCAGAGTGGTTGGTACGACGATTTGCTCAACACCGTCAAGGTGCGCTTTCCGACACAGTACCCCTTCGTTGTTCATGAAGAACTTGGAAAGGCGAATTTGGGCCACCCCCTCCCCCTTCTTAAGATGGGAAGCGATCTCCTTACAGAACGGGTCGGAGTGTTGAGCGAGCACAATCTCGTCGTGTGTAATTGCGGCCTTGGAAGCCGGGGGGGCGAGGGCGAAGCATCCGTCGTGAACGTCGTCGTCCCATTCCTCGGGTTCCACTTCCGGCTTGTCTTCGTGAAACTCCAAAACGGAGAAGCACGGTATTTCTTCGTCGATGGGGACGGTTGTGCCCCCTGTAGACGGTATTCGACTGAGGGCGTCGGCGAGACAATTCTTGATGCCCTTCACGTACGTGACGTCGAAGTCAAACTCGGCTAGGCGCAAGCGCCACCGTGCTAAACGCCCGCTTGCGTCGGCGAGATTCATTAACCAGCGAAGGGAATGATGGTCGGTGTTGACCGTAAATCGCTCGCGTTCCAAGTAAGGACGCAGCGTCTGAATGGCCCACACGATGGCCAAACATTCTTTCTCCGTCGTGGAGTAATTTCTTTCCGCCGACGAGAGCGTTCGCGACCAGAACCCGACAGGGTATCTGTTACCATCTTCGTGTTGCTGTAATAACGTGCAACCGAGTTGTGCGTCGGATGCATCCGTGTCGAGGGAATACGGTAGCCCCAGCCGCGGTAGTCGTAAGATCGGCGGGGAAATCAGGCAAGTCTTCAGAGCTTCGAAGGCAGACCTGCGATCTTCGTCCAGTTCGGGGAGCCGATCGGGCTCTCCCTTCTTGAGCATGGACGTCAACGGCGCCGCAATCTTGGCGAAGTGGTCGACGAAACGTCGGTACACGTTACACATACCCAGAAACGAGCGGAGCTCGGTCTGGGTTCGTGGCGGCTTGGCCTCGGCCAAAGCCGAGACATTCTTCGGGTGGACATGAAGTTCCCCGGGTCGAACGATGTGGCCCAGGTACTCCACGGAGTCCTGAAAGAATTTACACTTGTTCAATTTCAGTGATAACCCCTCTTGTTGTAACGCAGAGAGAATAACCTTGACATCCTTGAGATGAGTTTCATAATCCTTCGAGAATATGATAATGTCATCTAGATAGATGAGGCAGCTCTTCCATCGGTATCCAGCGAGGAGAATGTCCAACATCCGTTGGAATGTGGCGGGCGCATTCATTAGCCCGAACGGCATTCGGTTAAATTGATAAGTACCGGCATGACACGTGAACGTGGTTTTCGGACGGTCTTCTTCCGCAACGGGGATTTGCCAATAAACCGAGTTATAATCTAGAGTTGTGAACACGTTCGCTTCGCCGAGCGAGTCCAGACACTCGTCCATGCGAGGAATCGGGTAAGTGTCCCGTACTGTCATCGCGTTCAAACGTCTGTAATCGACGCAGAAACGGAGGGATCCATCCGGTTTGGGAAGGAGAACCACCGGGGATGCCCATTCTGATTTTGATCGGGAGATGACCCCGCTTGAGATCATCCCATCCACGGCGTCTTGTTCGGCTTGTCGAGACCGAGGTCCAGCCCGATATGGCTGACATCGAAACGGCTTCGATCCGGGGTTGAGTTCGATCCGGTGCTGCGTAGCCCGGACTTCCCCGAGATCGCCACTCCACATACGGGAGTACGGCGTAAGCATGTCACGTACTCGAGTGCGGACATGCGACGGCAGATGTTGGAGGGAGACAGCATCAACTTCTTGGGGTTCTTCTTTCGACGAAGCCGGGGGGAGCTCCTCCCCCTTCTCAGATTGGGGCTTGTCCCCTTCTGTAAATTCCGCCGCTAGGAGGGCGTCGAGAGGCATCGCGGTGCGTATCATGGCACGCGGATGAGGGGTAACGTACCCCAGCACCTGGTTCTTCGAGAGGCGCGTGGGGGCGGAGGCGAAGTTGGCTACCAAGACCTTGAACTCTCGAAGTGCGGTGATGTGCGCAACCCCATTTGACAGGGAGACGCGGTGTTTCGCATATAACTGCGGGTTGGGTTCCAAAACGGAAAGACCCGTGCGACCGTTGGTCACATGCACCCAGGCTTGCGTCTCGGGTGGTATGATAACCGGACGAGAAACCTTGAGTTTGGGGGAAACTCGACCCGGGTCGTTTTCATACTCCTGCTCCGAGGGGAGCGGAGGTGCTTCGGCTCGACGAGTTGCCGGTTTTCTCACGATGGGGATTTTCGTCCCATCATCGAGCTCGACCACCTTCCGACGTGGATAGATGGCCTCGACAAACTTGTCGTTAAAGTCACAGCCCAGGATGACGGGGGCTGCCAGGCGCTCGCACACGATGAACTTGCATTTCATGGTGCGAGTGGCTAGTCGAATAACGAGGGTGATGGTCCCGCTTGTTCGTAACGGCCGCCCATTCGCGTCAGCGATCGTCGGGAGATCGCCCGGTTCGACTAAGCGCTCCCATCCTTTGGGCAGGGTGTCGGCGCGGACAAAATGGGAGCCGGCACCCGTGTCCAGGATGGTGAGTTGACGCACCATGATGGAGGTGGTGATCCCAAGGTCGGCGTAGACCTTGTAATTACGTCGAGACAGTGTACAAACTGGCTCGACGGCCTTGTCGTCGGGGGAGCGCCTCCCGTTGTTAAGACGCCACGGTCGGCGGAGCGTCCCCATGCCCGTCGGATCGGGGTTGGAGGGGCTCGCTTGGCGAGCGTGTCTCCGCCCCAAGACGCGGATCGCCGGCTTCGGGGGCGGAGGTGACGCGGTGTCCCGCGATGGAATGTCAGCGATTTTCAGCTGTGGGTCTCCTAGTTTTTCGGAGAGAGGGTTTTACCGCTCGGGGGGGGTGAATTTTCCGACGCGGAGGGAGACTTCGACGGCAAGACGGGTGCGATCAGCCGATTCGCCTCGAAACTGAGGAGGGCTACAGCGCGCAAGTACGCGTCTGCCGGAACACGGGCCTTCTGTGCCGCCGTGAGCTTCTCAAAATTATGCGGGACGAGCGACACATCGCGCACCTTCATGCTACAGTCGGGGTTAATATGATCCCCGACTTTGTAGCAGGTGTAGCAGATGATTTGCGGGGAAGGTGTCTTCATATCCCGGGTTCCCTCTCGACCGGCCCACCCGGGAGACTTCTCGCGCGGTCTCGGGAGCCGGGGCGGGTCCTTGTAGGTCGGCCGCCGCTCTCCGTAGAACAACGAATCCTTGTCGTTGAATGAGGATCCCTCGGTGGGAAATGCGGGGGACCCAGCTGCGGCGGCGAATGGCTCGTCATTGGCGAGGAAGTTCTCGGCGTCCAGGCCGGTATGATAGCTCGGGGTCAGACCCGCGGTTGTCGATGAGGGCATACTGTCTGCCATCGCCAACACTTGCTTGGCGGCGGGTCTCGCGAAGTCGACGCGTCTTCTTCCGCCAGCCGTCTGCGCGCGGTAGGCCGCCCCTTGAGCGCGGGCTTCGGCCACCGTGTCTTCGAATGAGGATCGGGGGCGATTCTCCCTTGCTTGGAGCACCAACGGCTTGATCGCCGGAAGGAGGCCCTCTATGAACAGGGTAGTGCGTTCATAGGGGGAATGGATGTCCCCACAGCGCGCGAGGGCGGTTAACATACGAGTCGCATACTCGGTCTCCACTTCGCCGGGTTTTTGGCGTAAATCCCGGACCACAGAGAGCGCTTGCTCGATCTGAATATTCGTAGCATACGTACGAAGCAACCAGTTCACTGCTGCTGGCCACGACGCAATCCCTTGATTGCGTCGGAAATATCCTCGATGGGATTCGTACGCCTCCTTCGCCGGCGGGTTGAGAAGATGCGGCAAGGCCATTAGAGCCATTGCCTCCGACATTTCTGCGTTGTCGAAATTCTCCTTACATCTAGCCAAAAAGGTGATGACTTTGATCGGGTCGGACCCGTTAAACTTGTACTCTCCCATTACGACGAGGAGATATTGCACGCGCTTACGCGTCGTGGCGTACACCTTTGCATCGACGGTGGGGTCGGTATTCACGAGACGGTAAGCTCGATAGTTACACGCGCCGCGGAAGCGATGGTTGGTCGGTTTCCACACCGTGACACCCTTCGCTTTAGGGCCGAAGGTCGGTTGTGGTACCGTGAATGCCTCGGGTTCGGAGTCCGAATCGGAGTCGGATTCTGAAGCTGAGGGCGGGGATCCCCCCGAGTAGCCGGAGAAATTCTCCGGTTCAGGTCGGCTTCCGTGGCCGGACTTGTGACGGTGGCCTTCGGTCTTGACCTTCTTGTCGCGAGACGATCTTGGTGACGGGCCTCGGGCGGCCGCTAGGTCCGCGGTCGGATCTGGGTGTCCCTCCATCGTCAGGGGATCGGGGAACGGGATCCCGGCGGCCGTGAGAGCCGACTTCGTGACGTCGGCGATCAGTAGATTTTCGTCCAACGGTTGTAACGCATGTAACTGCGGGTTGGGTCTTGGCTTCGACGCGGTCGATTCGTCTGGTCTACCGGGGACGGGTCGTGTCTGCGCCGTTTCCAAGGCGAGGTTACGCCGACGGAGGTTGTTGACTTCCTGCGTCAGGCGATTTACTTCCTCCCATAGGGGAAGAAGCGTCTCGTCGACGGTGGACCCGATGTCTTTCTGCCACGCTCGAGTTAGAACGCCTTCTAGTGCGGCGAGGCGATCACGTCCCTGTTGGGACTGTACCTCCGCCTGAGCGGCGATCTTACCAGCAACAAGGCTGTCCAACATCTCGCGTATCTTGGCGGTGTGCGAGTTGAGTTTCTCCTCGATTAAGTTGAGAGAGAACCTCTCGGCTTCACGGAGTCCTTCGCGGCGGTTCCGCGTGATCCACGCCGCGACGGGCGCTGGGACGTCTCTCGGACGAGTGTCATGGGACGACTCGGAGCCGGTCACCATGGCGAATACACCTAACGATCGGTGCGTGAGGGAAAAGCGTAGGTAGGAGAGATAGAAAGGGAAAGTAGGTCAGGGAAGAAAGAGGACACTCGGATGCACGAGAGTATCGACTGCTTCTAGGTCGGGAGACCAAAATGTCGTGCACTACAGCCACGGGTGGCGGCTGTAGGCAGAGCGACGCGCGTTCGGACGCGTAAGGAAATTCGGGAGACCACCCGGTGGATGACCGGAACCGGGATCCGGGCGCGGCTTGCGCGGTAGGAAAGTAGCAACGTAGTCAGCAATAGACCGGGTGAATTAAAGGAAAAACAGAACTAACAGAACGGACAGCACAGTAATTAACGTAGCGCTCGCGCGGTTGGGGTCGACGCACGCGGGGAAGGCAGTTGGGATTCCAGGGGTGTAGATGGCTCGGTCGGTATGGGCGAGCCAGTACCGAGTCGAGGCTACAACCTGGAATCCAGAAACCAAGGTAAAGGACCCGAGGCTTCGTGCCTCTTTACTTTGAGTTTCGGGTTGACTATATAGTCCCCCGCCGCCGTAATGGCGAAGCTAAATTATACTGTAATTAGAATAACTAGGAAGGAACGGGTGTAGCCCCGAGGGGACCAAGTACAGCCCCCATAGGCCCTATGGGATGCGGAGGGATTACACGTGTCCACGGGGAGGTCCGGTAGAGCGGCAGGGGGGTCTACGGATACCCGTGGTACACGTGGTGGCGGCGAGCGCGATTTTGGCCGCTAGGGACAGCTGTCCCGTTACTTAGCACAGTGCACTACACTGAGATGTTTATGAACCGGAGTATAACTTTTGCATGCGAAGGGCTCATCATTTTTACAGCGATTTTATCACACTCGACATGATGAACGACTGGAACTCACATGGACGCGATCAAACGCCCATGACTACAAGTCCTGAATTGACGCGGTTGGATACGGCTGCTGTCGCTGAGGCGCGGCGGTCGGGGGCTGATGGCAGTTATTTCGCTTTTGGAGATGGCAGCAGTGCTGGTGGTGGCGGTGGCGGAAGCAGCTAGTAAGGTTTTTTGCCCTCGAGAGTTAGATGTTGTGTATGTATTTATATAGACTCGGAGCGAGATTTGCCTATGTACCGTAGGTAGATATTACTTCGGGGGCAATCCTGGTCGTCTTTGCCCTCCCACAATATACGAAGATGATGCAACGTTTTCTCGTTGTTTAAAAAGTCATTTCCACGTTTATATATGTCTGGAATGCTGTATTTGACGTGCTACACACATAAGTCGAACTAGTAGTCATCCGAACCCCAACCATCTTCAAGTTATATCTACCAAGCATGAAGGCCCCCTTTCATGGTGCCAAATAAGTCGCATCTGCAGTGGCAGTACTCCCCGACCGACTTCCTGACTGCTCACTGACAGGAACACCGTCCTGTCACTTCTTAACCCCTCCTCAGCTTTCTCAATTGCTGGTGAAACTCATCTTTCTCCAAAGTTAGAATAGCGAGTGCCATTTTCGTCTCTCGCAAATCACGCACGACATCTGAATAGACGGGCTCCCTTGAAAGCTTTACCTCCAGATCCCCTACATCTCGTCTCAGAGCTGTGTTTTCTGCCATCAGTTTTTAAGAGATTCTGCGTCTTCTCCATACCGGCTGTCCTCTAGCTCCCGTTCAAGCGATTCCTTGTCTTGAAGAAGTTCATCGTTCTGTCGCCTGAGCGCTCGGTTTTCCCTACGCAACTTGTCACACTCAACCCGTGATGGTCCTGCCGTGTTAATGGCACCGACGTCCGTCTCAGTACTTCTAAAATGACTGCTGTATGAGGTTCCAAGTGACAAGTCAGTCCCTGAAAACACGGTTCTCGGTGACGCAGATGGCTTGCGTTGTATCTTTGACTTCTGTACAGGATCTCCAGGAGCGGGTGTATTCCCTTGACGATTAAGATTCGAGGGGTTTCTCAAGTATTGCTGCGATTTAGGTTGCGGTGGTTGCACGTTAAGGGTAGCATCGTCAACACCGATGTCGTCTAGAGAATCACCGGCATCGATTTCCGACCTTCGTCGTCATCTCCGACCGTAGATGACTGGTCATCTGATCCCGGATCGTAAGAGCCGAAGAGGGCTGTGCCGCGAGATGGTTTCCTATTTTTTGCCTCTGCGAGAAACGTAGAAACGACGCGCATGGCGATACGGCCACCACAGGAAAGCGGGGCGCCCACGAGCTTCGAGTATGACGGAATCTCAACATAATCGGCAAAAAGGAGCTTAATCTTGCCGATAATCTTACCACGCTGAGAGTTCTGACGAACGGCAAGCCTGTAGACTTTGTCTTCGAAGTTGGAGCCCTCCTTCTTCTTCTTGAAGAGAATGACTTCTTGTGAAAGAACTTCGCCTCCGAAATGAGCGATGCGAGAAGACCTGTCAATTTTTGCAGCCTTCATTAACATAACCTTGGCTTCCCGTTCCCAGGTAACGACAACATCACTTGACGCTATAATCTTGTCCACGGACTCGATGTGGAGGTCGAACCCCAACTTGTACTCGAGCTTGTTCAAATTGCGCATGGAGCTCACCTTTCCGATGAGCTTTGAAGAAGAGCGCTTCATCTTGTGATGGGAGGGTGAGACACTGCGAATGGGGAGAGGGCCAGGGGAGCTGGGCTGGGGATAGAGCAGGGTGCGTATAATAATAAATGTTGGCAGGCTGGGGGGAGGTGAATGAATTGACGGGGGCCGGCCTATCGTACGGAACAGCGGAGTAAATTAGAGGGTGACACAACGCACAACGCGGGCAACGATTGGGTGGGATGCGGTCGGATCAAAGCGGCGGATCGAATCCAGCGCGTGGACGTGACACAACTCTGCTGATGCCGCGCTAAAACCCCACTGCTCGCCTCGATCTTGCGCTTGCGGTCTTGCAGGACGGCGGCAAGCCCGCTTGAGAGGCTGATAGGCTTGGAAGAAATAGTGGCCATCTTCTTGATGCGCCCGGTGACCTGCTCCTGGAAAGCCCGCACTGTGGGCAGGTCGCAGCACACGGGCGCGGTCGCGTCGCGCAGCCACTGCGCCCCGAACGTGAACGGAAACGGGCCCGAAGCCAGCTTCAACTGCGTCGCCTGGTTGATCTGCCGCTCGTCCAGGATCACGCGCGACAGGTCCCAGTCCGCGCTAGCGCAGAGCGCCTTCGAGCGACCCGTGGCCAAGCGCTCGCGAGAGGCCCGCGCAAACGCGCTTTCAGCCTGCCCGTCCTTGCGACGCTTCTTCATCCTGACCCCCTCCCAGCTGCCCCACCCTGGCAGCACTTTTGCGCCCAAGTCCACAGCCTTGGGGGAGAGTCCGTCCGATTTCACCCTCCTTCATCGCATGAAAGTCTGGCTTGTCAGTACCCCCTGCTCCGAAAAATGCCTTTGCCACTAGATTCATCCGTACCATGTCGTCATCTCACTCTCGTCCTCAGCATCATCGCGTCTGACATCCGCTTTTGTTTCCTTCCTGTGCGTCGTTGTCTTTGCTTCCTCATCGTTTTCATTTTTGAACCTCGTTTCTTGCTTGTAATCTACTACCGAGGTCGTCGGTGTTGTCCCCGTTCCGCTCCTCTTGCACGTCTTCTTACTATTCTGCTGCAACGCAGTAGGGACCTAACTGAGAGCTGAGAAAATTGACAGCAGAGCTGTGCTTACTGAGTGCACTAAGTCGTGATTTATTCTTCGTTGTCAAGGCGGACCATTGACAGATGTCAAGGACTTCAGACAAAAAACATCCTGCACTACCTAAAGAGGCCAGGAAGAAACTTTTACATGCGGGCTGATCTCGCTACCATCTTCCAGCATGTGAGGGAGCAGTATCCCGGCTCGCCATTCGCTGGCTCGCTCCACAAATCCAGCTTCTTTGCCGCAGTGCTCATCCATACCTTCCCTGCACACATATCATGCAGACGTCCACCGCCATTCGCATCACTCGCGCACGCCATGTTCCCGCATTTCATGTCAAACGTCAGCTCATCATCACTGAGAACTGCGCAGATGGAGGCTGCTGCGCATCTAAACCCTCTGGCAGCTGTCATCCTCCGACCCCTCCTCTTGCGCATCAATGGCAAATTTCTGCTCG
>NW_005179260.1:0-89144 GCF_000350225.1 Chondrus crispus
CGTCGACGGCATCCAAATCCCGCCACAGTGAGCCCATCAACCAATTTCCTGCTGGTGAGCCCCTCACCCTCCGCTGCGCCGCCTCAGCCTGCGCCTCCTCGCCCCACCTTGCCCCTTCCTACTGTCCAGGAACTCCTCCTCTGCCCTCTACGCTCGTCCCACATCTACTCCGCAATCCCCGCCCCCTGCCTCCACAGCCTGACATTCCTTCTCATCAAGCTCGTCCGGGCTGCCGCCGCCACCACCGACCCTCAAGAGACACACCGCGCCTTCCTTCGCCTGCACATACTTCCCACGGCCGTCCTCTGCCGCTCGTTTCGTGGCGAGCAGGGCTGGCGAACAAGGAAAGGGCAGCACCTCGCCCTTCGAGATCGCATTCGACGAGCGACTTCCGGCCTCTACTGGCCCCAGTTGTGGCACGAGGCCCTCGCCGCTCGACAACCTGAGCTGGACTGGGACGTAAGACACAGCAGACAGCGCCAGCGCTCTGACCCCGCCCGTCGCCGCATCAGCCGCGCCATGGGCATGGCCGCCGACGCCCAATATGAACGAGCAATGCGCGCATTGACAGATAAACCGCTCCCCGACCTCCAAGAAGAGACCACGCGCACTTCCCTAACCGCCCTTCATCCTACACCCGCTGTACCCACACAAGCACTCTCTTGAACCGACCTCCCTCCGACTCCAGACATCACCGAAGGCCAAGTACTACGTGCTGCTCGATCTCTCAATCCCACGTCCGCAGCCGGGCCAGATCGCCTCTCGCCCCGCCTGCTGCAGCTGCTCGCTCGCACGACCGTCACTCCCGAGGCCGGAGTTACCGGTCTTTCGGCCCTCACCCGCCTGGTGCGGCGACTCGCCCGAGGCGATATCCCGGATAACACAGCCCCCCTCCTGGCTGCGTCAACCCTGATCCCTCTCCAGCCGCGCCCCGGGAAGCTCCGCCCCATTGCCGTGGGGCAGGCACTTCGCCGCCTCGTAACAAAGGTCCTTCTCCCCGCCGCAATTGATGATACCCGCGATCGCCTGGCCCCGGAACAGCTCGCCAATAGCTTCCCATCGGGAATGGACGCCATTGTCCATGATTGTCGTATGCTCCTGGCGCGACACGGTCGCAACCCCCGGTCGCAACCCCAATACGTGCTCGTCTCTGTTGACGCACAAAACGCGTTCAACAGCTTTAGCCGTCAGTCTATGCTCAACCGTCTCACTCTGGAAACGCCTAGCCTTGCCCACTTCCTCAACCTCATCTATCGCCGCACTGTTCCCGACCTCGTGCTACCGTCTTCCCCACGGGTCATTCTTAAAAGTTGTGAAGGAACCCAACAGGGCGACCCTGCTGGAATGCTCCTTTTCTCTCTAGCGCTCCAACCACTTGTCCGCCACATCACCCGCGAATGCAGCCTCCTGCTCAACCGCTGGTACGCCGATGACGGTACACTAATTGGCACTATCCCGGAGGTTACAAAAGCACTCCGCATTCTTCACACATTTGGCCCCAGCATGGGATTCCGCATGAACATTTCTAAATGTCGCGCTTTCTGGCCCACAACTGAGCCGTCACTTCTCGAATCCCTCACCATGTCGTTCCCCTTACACGTCTCACAAGAAGGCGGAATTGCTCTTCTGGGCGCCCCGTTAGGCACAGATGAATTCATGAGGTCATTCTTAGAGGAAAAAATTGAGGTAGTGTCAAACTCCCTCACATTGCTCGACAGCATTCCCGATGCCCGTATACGTTTCCATTTGCATCGAGTATCAGGATCCGTGTGCCGCGTCGAGCATGTGTTCCGCCTAACACCACCTCGCATTTCGCTCCCAAGCGCAATTCGGTTTGATCAAAGTCAAAAATCCGCCTACTCCCGGTTCAATCATGTCACGCTTTCTCCGTCCATATCTTCCCAGATTGGCCTCCCCTTCCGTTTGCGTGGTCATGGTTTCACGCCACTGGCCCCGTTTGTGCACGCATCTCACGCTGCAAGTTTAATTGAATCCGCAAAAGCACGCATTCGCGGACCTTCGAACCCTACAGTGCCATTTTACCGCGGAATGGCACGGAAGCATCTAGTGCATGTACTGCGCTCCTTGAACCCCGAGGTCGAAACCCGAGGGATCCTCGCTACGCATTCTAATCTGGGCCCCTTCGAACCGCAAGCTTTATTGGAACGACCCGAAAGAGTACATTTTACATTATATCAGGCGCTCCATGGAGCCTTTTCGCGCATGTATTGGGAAACGAGAGAGTGGGATCGACAGCCTAACCCAAACGATCATACGGCAGCCTCTGTACGCCGTCGCGCCCGCTACAACTCTCTAATTACTCCTGGTGCGGCCTCCTTCCTCTGCGCTCACCCATCTCTGACCTCGCGAGTTTCAAGTGCCGTGTGGTCCGTTATGCTTCGGCGACACCTCGACACGCCTGTGTACGACGATTCACGGCCCCCTCTACAATGCTCTCACTGTGGCCGCGCGATGGACAAACGTGGCGACCACGCCGCCAACTGCAAACACGGGTATGGTGCCACTCACCGCCATAACATTGTCCGCAATACTCTGGCCCGCCAAGCGTTTCGGGCAGCCGGCCTCGCGTGCGACCGCGAAGTTCCATTTCTCATACCAGGCACGGCGCACCGCGCTGCTGACATTCTTGTCCAACCGTCCCCTCCAGCGGCTGGCGCCCTCCCAGACCGCCCTACAGCATACGATGTCACGATTTGTAGTCCCTACACCGCTGCTAACATGAACTCAGCTGCTCGGTCTATTGCCGGCGCCGCTGAAGGAGCCCATACAAGAAAACTCTGTAGTGCAATGCGCCTGTCGGGCAAAGACCGCGGTCCGATGGTCCAGCAAAAACAACAACAGCAACAAAAAGAAGAACTGCCGATGGCACAGCGCTACGGAGTGTCCGACTCTCCCTTCTCCGTTTAAACGAGCTTGCGACTCGTAGTAGCTCGGATCCTAATGGGGGGGGGGGCACAAAAAAATAGCCCGGCCCGGGATCGGTGTGGTAAAAACTTGCGAAAAAATCTGCTCGACGAGTGTGGAGGGGGGCGCGTACGTAGGTACCCCGGTTCCACTGGGTTGTAAGGGCAATGCTCGTTGAGCTTCTTCGACACCTTGTAACGCGACAAGGCCTTCGACGGGGGCGTCGCAACGCAGCCCGACGGGATGAAATGAAAGTAGCAGCGCTACGTCAACCGTGCCGCCCGATGGCTCAAAACACCTACACCGGTTCGGTCGCAACCGACACCGATGGTACCAACACTGACTCGTAATACGACGGAGCCTTTCGAGGGAGACGTCGTTACAACGGTCTCCGTCGGAAAATGGGTCACTGTAGCAGCGCTACGTCAACTGTGTTGCCCGATGGCTCGAAACACCTACACCGGTTCGGTCGCAACCGAGGCCGAAGGCACCAACACAAGATAAGGGAAAAATAGGTAGAATTAGAGCTAGAAAAGGATAGGGAAATAAAGGAAAGAGAAAAGGGAACCCCGAGCGATAGAGGATGCCGTAGGCTTAGGTAAAAGGGAGCGTCTTGGTAGAGACGGACTTCGACCAAGGCGACATTCAATTCCGGCAACTCGGGTTCGATTGGGAAATAATGGGAAAAGGAATGGGACCCCCGAGCGCTGAAGGATGCCGTAGGCTTAGGTAAAAGGGAGCGTCTTGGTAGAGACGGACTTCGACCAAGGCGACATTCAACTCCGGCAACTCGGGTTACCTTTACTGACTTGGTCGTCAGAGGGCTAAGGTATATATCGCCCCGCCGGAGCCAGTACAGTAGCTCGCGGCGCTAGATCCTAGATCTAATCTAGTGTCAGCAAAATTAATACCAACTAATTAACTAAATAAAATAAAATAATTAAAAATTAAAACTGTGCAATTATTCACACGTGTGTCCCCCAAACCTGGACTACTCATATCCAAATGTTTCCCTTTCTTTTCACCCCCCTTTTCAGGTGCGTATTGCACTACATATCCCCCTTCTGGGCGCTCTCTTGCAGCGGCTTCACTCCCTTGCTTCCCAACTTCTTCCTTTTTCTTCCGACCATCGGTCGCCGCTCGCGTGAGAGTAAGACGATCTCCATGTTTCCTTCATCGGATCCCACTGTCGGACATACCGCCCGCGGTCGCCGCGATGTGGGCTTCTCACACACGCCTTCCATTCCTAACGACCTTCCTTCTATACCCCGACTTCCCCCGAACACCAACGTTCCTGAACCGGTCTTTCATCCCGATCTCCATCCTTCATCAGCCCCTTGTCGATACCCCTCACTAGCCGAACTCCAAGGCAAATCCATGCGCGACTATCCCTTACTGTACGCGGCCACTCCTTGGTTTTCCGCCATCGACGTGCGCGACGTCACTAACATCGGGCGCGACTTTGCCGACGGTGCGGGGATGTTACCGGGTCACCTTCCCCTTCAAGCCATTTCCTCCTACGATTGGCGTGCCCGTGTCGCCATTACCCCTTCTATCCTGCGTCGTTCCTCCCCTCGTGGCCGACAGGGCCTATCCCTGCGGTTCATGGAAGCCGTTCTCGACCGCCTCGACCTATCCCTATCCGATGCCCTCATCCCTCCGTCCTTCGGATGTGACACGTGGAAGTTTCGCACAGAGGGGGAGCGTGATTACCTTGACAACCTCCTCAGCTGGACGCGGGGTAACCCCGTGCTCGAGGCGGACCGCCTGTGGCATAACCAACTGACGGTGACTAACGATGCCATGTCATACACGCGCGCAATCCTCCCCCTCAATTTCCAATATACGAAACGCGGGAACATCCCCTTCTTCCAGCATACGGTCCGATTCGAGCGTAAGATGAGATCGGACACGGGATATTTCCTAGCTTACCAAATGGTTGAGGCGGGGGAAATTGCTCGGTCACACTATCCCAACCGGTACCAGCAACTCCCCTCGTGGTGGGGACAATTTGAGGTCTGCCAAGGGTTTTGGGCAGAGCTCGGTCCCATCCTTACCTACTTTGGAAGCCATCTCACTGATCCTCGTCACGGGTTGTGGGTTGTCTTTTTGACGGAGTGGTGCGTGAAGGTAGCCGCCACCTTGCTCTGGGAGGCGTACGATTGTTGGCGGCTTTGGTATCTTCCTCCGAAGCTCGTCGAGCTCATGTGCCTTTTGGACTATACTGTGCCCTTGGGCGGAGCAGACACCGACTTCGAACTGCACTTCTTACTCGAAAAGATCAATCAGATCGACTGGGATGTTGTTCCCCCTATCAACTCATCCCGATCCTTCGCGATGCGACGCCCGTCCTTTTCTCCCGGACGAAGTCACAGTGCGGCGGGTGACTTTGTCTGGTTCAACCCTTGGACATCCGCCTTGTGCTCTCCCTCCGAAGCGCGCCTCAGTCGCCAATTCGGCAACCAAGTTCCAACCCCTGACGTAGCTCCCATACGAGCCGTAGATCCCCGCGCAGACGACTTTTGCCCCCGACCGTCTGCTCCAGATTCCCATCTCCCTGCAGCCCCTGCTGCTGCTCCTCCTGCTGTCGATATCCCCTCGGCAGGGCATACCGAAACTCTGTCGGTTAGGGAAGCATTGTCTTCCCCACCGTCCCCATCAATTCCCAAAAAGAGCGACGGAGTCATTGACATCTAGTGCACATTGCTCCGCGCTCATGGCATCGAAGGTGAAGCTCTTCAAGGGCTTCCCTCGATGATCTGCGAGCCCTTGCTCGACTCGTTATCTCACTCCCGAAGGAAAAATCCTTGGGTGTGCCGCCCCAATGACCTGCCGCTTAGAGCGACTTCTCCGTGATCCGTTCTCGGATTATTACCCGTTTGGGGTGACGTCTGGTTATTGAAGTCATCCTGTACCTTTTGAATAATAAAATGAATCACCTGCGTATCCCCCGTTACCTTCACTTTCCTCCTCTTTTTTTTCTCTTTTTTTTGTATGCGTCCCGCCTCTGCGGTCGCATCCCCATTTTGCCATTTCCTTCTCTTTTTCCTCGTCACATTTCCCTCCTCTTTCTCACACGTTCTCCTTCTGCCATCCTCCCATCACAGCGTGCGTCTCCCATTTTCCTCCTCATTCTCCCAAATTGCCCTTTTTGTGTGAGGCTGTCCTCACACGGTTCTCATAAAAAATATAGTTGGGTCGACGCCATACGAGCGACGTCATCCCTAAACTGTTATCGCGACGCCACCGTAGACGTCCGTTATCACGGTCAACAAAGTGGTAGGGGGGTTTTGAGGTTCACGAAAAATATGGTTCGTTATCACCCTGCCTGACCCGTTCGGTCGCGCTCGCTTGAGTCGGTTATTTCCGACACCGAGTTCTACTGTACGGTCCCCGTAGTGCCAAACGATAGCGTTGCTTCTCAATGTCCATGGAAAGTTACACCCTCGTTGCAGTTTCAGATGAGTCGCCCGTTTCCATTTTTTTCATTCGCACCACATGGCGAGATCGTCCGGAGCTTGTCACCATGCGTAATCAACTCAGTCATAGCAGCGGTCCCGTCTACGATTGTTGTCACGGCAGACATGTCGAATTCCTCTCCTCCTTTGTTTGCGTGTGCTGAAAGTGAACTGTTGCGTGCGAATTCCCCTGTGTTCCGCGCATATCAATGTTCTCTCCCTTCCCCTTTTCCTAGTGTAAATTGGGAACCGGAAACCATCCTGCAAATGAACGCGAGACTTACTGCTTCCTCCAAATGGAAATTCGCGATCCACAACTGAGGGGGTGTTTTGCACATGATTTTCACGATCCGTGGAGACCACCTTCACAGACTGTCGTCGACAGCGGAACGTGCGACATTACGTTCTCTTTTTCTTCTTTTTTTCTTCTTCGCCCCGTTAGATTCCTCGAGACAATTCCTGTCGATTTCCCCCTGCAGTAGTTGCGGACTCCCGCAACTCGTCATTTGTCGCCTGAGGCCTGCTTAGTCGTGCAATAAAAATATTAATAGGGGCGGTGATGGCGGGGTGTGGGGACAAGAACCTCATTCTTTTCCTCGTTCGGTTGTCGTGCGACCGAGGCCACTGGTGTCCACAAAACGTTAACAGAAATCTGTGGCCATTGTTCTAATCTCCCCCGCGTCGACACTGCAACAATAAAAAGATTCATAAAGGGCGTCGGAGCTCGTATCACTTCATGACATTCCTGTCTTTGACGTATACGATCTTCTTCGTACGAGGTGCCACGAAATGTGACCTCCTCGACGGGGTTCTGTTCTCGCGCAGGCTTTAGAGCCTACAGTACCAAATCGTCGATACTTGGTGAAGACCTTGCCAGGGTTACTCGCCATTTGCACACCGTCCTCGTTTTCGGTAGTCGTGTCCGTCTTCCTCGCGTGTCCACGAAACATTTGTTCTTCTATACGCGAGCCATCGTTTCCCTTCGGCGAGCGCCGTCCTGCTCTCGCGATCGGATGCTGTACTTTGATGTGTGTCTTATCGATGGTTCCTGCTCATTCCCAGAAGGAAAAATAGTAACAAAGGGAGTCGCGACGGAATTGAAGTTGGGTACAATGTCGACGGGCATCCTTCACGATTTCCAACACGTCCTTCCACGACGCGGATCGTACTGTCAGCTTTGTACCCGTCGGGTCTTTCTCTTGATCGTCCTTCGCGCATCTCGGCGAGTCATCCCCCTCGTTCTGGGTCCCGGTTGAGCCCCCTCTTGATCGTAACATGTCGGCTGACCGGCGTCCGTAGTGTGAGGTGGGGTGGGGTCACATCTAGGAGGTGACAAAACAAAATAGAAAGCAAACCCAAAACAAAAACACTGACAAAACAAAAGAGATAAGCGCGATCGGATGACGTTGTCTCGACAGAGGCAACGTTCGTCGTGGTCGCGAACCGTGTGCAGCTCACTTATCCCAAAAAGGCTCAGCGTCCCATGCGCTCGACCGCGTCGCTTTCTCCTTAAAATTAATTGAAAATTACGAGCGGTGTCCTGTGTTCCACTTGGGCATCGCGACACTTGTCGATATTTGTGGGGTGTTGTTGCTGTGTACTCGGGGAGGTCCCGCGGCTTACGCGGTGGGCCATCCAACAACAACTACCTGCCCTTCGGACTCTCCCCTCGTATCGTGGTGCGTCTCTTCACCCTCAAGAGGTACGCCTCCCGTTGTGACACACCCTTCATCAACAAAAAACCTTGATCACCCACCTACTACTATTAAGCAAACAGCTCAGCTCTTTCATCAGCTCTGTCCTGATAAGCAGTCGACAAATGTTCTCGAAAAAATATCTCTCCTTCGCCTCGCCATCCTCGGGGCCCTGATATTCAACAACTACTTCCATCACATCCCTCCCTTTCCGGTAGCTATCAACCAGCTTCCGACACCAGTGCTTTTCCCAGCTAGGGCCATCCACCTGGCCTGTTTCAAAGACTGCGAAATGATGCGTAAGATCCTGAAGACTTACCCCTTGACTTTCCCTGTTCGCCACATCTCGAATTTCAACCAACCCTACACTGTTCATCTGCATCGCATACTTTCTTGCGATGTCAACTTCGTCCGTTCCCCACAGATCCCTCAACACTCCCAGAAGGATCATATCCTGTTTCTTCATTACACACAATGCCCGGTGCATGTCCGCGAAACACGAAGATTCTTCGCTGTCACGTGAGTCCAGAAACTGTAACGAAGAGCGGAGCATTGCGTAGAGCGATTCGTACCCGCCCCTTCCTTTCTGCGCGCCGATTGCCCCACTCCCTTTACTCTCTTTGATCGTCTTCAGGTACCGCGTCCACAACTTTGGTAGGTCCCCGGTACGAGCCCCTCTTGATTGTTTCACATTGACTCCTGCTACATTCAGAGCCAATGGTAGTCCCGCACACATGGCAAGAATCTCCCCAAACGCCTCTCTCGATATTGGATCTTCTACTTCACCACGCGATGCCTCACTCGCATGAATCAGCATGTCGTACGCATTGCGCCCTTCTCTCGCCTCAAACTTAACTTGCACCCCCAGATCTATGAGCGTCGGATCCCTTGTAGAGTACAAAACCCTGCTTGCAGGCTCACCATTTCGCACTGCCGTGCTGGCAAGGCTGGACAGTTTTAGCAGAATCCCCTCGTCATTGCTGTTGCGCGACCAGGCATCATCGAAGATGAACAGACATCGACGACCTGAAAACCAAGCTTGATCCCCTGTTAGCACCTCTTCCACCTCGGCCAGATTGGACAGCTTGTCCACTTCTTCACGTCCTCTAGAGATGCAGACAGCATGGCAGAATCGTTGCTTCAGCTCTGCCCCTCTGGCGTCTTGCCTTAGAGTCGAAAAATACCCCCCGTTCGTAAAGCGCGTGTGTAGTGCCTCATCTCCTTCTGGCTCCATCCACGACGTAGGAACACCCGTCGTAGAGTCATGTTCTCCTACGTCTCTTAGCTCCTCCTCGGCCTTGCCCTGAATGGTGAGAATCCCGCGACGCGGGCGTCGGCCGTAACCTTGTCAAAGGCGGAATTGATCTCCAAGATCATCGCTTCTTCAATGTCCTTCTTGGACTTCTCATAGACTTGCTGACGGACCTCCGCCGTGCGGGGTCGTGTCCCTAACGTCTCAAAAATAAAATAAAATAGAACAACACAAAAGCATTCACAAATAAAACAAAAACGAGACCGAACAGATATGAAGGTAAGAGTGAAGGAGGTGGACTTTCCAGTCTATGTCCCCGTTCTTCCAGCGTTCTTTTCTCGCTTGGCACATCGTTACGCGACTTCCGACCTGAGTATCTCATCACAACGCTCATCCTACTCGTGCGCGCGCTGCGTCTACTTGCGGGATGGCTGTCTGAAGGCCCCTCACCTGGTTCGTTCCATCTCATCATTCTCCGTTTCTCGACCCTCAGGTCGGCTCGCTATGCCCCGCGCGGATTACCGCACTGACACTGACATGTGAAATTCTTGGTTACCACTATCCTGATTGGGCTTGCGCGATCTGCGTGGGCAAGGATAATCTTTTCCTTCGGAAATACGTGACGGCCGCGCTGCGGGGCAATTGCTCAATGGGATCCCACGTCGCGTCCTCGGGCGTATATCCGTACCATTCCACCTTCAGAATTAATTTCTCCCCGTCGTAGCCGTGGTCTACGATCTTGTCGATCACATATTCCTGACTCTCAGTTCCTTCTTCCTGCGTGTCCAACTGTCGTTCCCCCTTCCGAAGAGCCAACGGCTCATCCGTATCTCTGGACTTTCCGAACTCTCGTAGACCTGGAGGTGTCTCCGCTGTCGGCGTTTGACCGACTGAATTATCCTGGTCCCCTGACGTAGGCGCACGGGTGTGAGGACATTCCTCGTCCTCCATTACCTCTCCTTCTTCGTTGAGCTCCGGCGCTCCCATGAACTGTAGCGCTTGATGTAGGCCAGTTATCGGCGCGTAGTCCATCGGGCTTGGGGCTAACTCCACCCTGTCTCGCGATACGCGTTCCTCCTGATCGCCAATGGCAATGACTACCGTATGTTGGTCCGATCTTCTGACCTGATAAGGTCCTGTAGCGACTTGTGCCTGCTTGTGTTTCGGTTCGCTAGCCGTGCCCTGCTCCTTCCGGAGGAACACGTAGGACCCCGGTGGGATCTCATATTGCGGTTTGCGAAGGCGTGCGTCGAAATTTCGCTTGTACCGGGCTTGTTCCTTCCGCAAACTCCTATCAGCGCCTCGCATTAGGCTCTCCAACCACGACTGCCATTTCAGGTAGTATGCTCGTGACGAGCTGAAATTCTCCAATGTTGGTTGCGCTTGTAACGCAATGTTTCTCGGCGCCCGAGCCAACACCAGCTCGAAGGGCGCAATGTTCGTAGTTCGATGAACTTGTGTGTTGTAGGCGAACGTCACAGCGTCTCTAAATAAGTTCCAGTCCTTGGGGTGCTCTCCAACGTATTTTCGCAACGCGGAAGTCAGCTTGCGGTTAAACCTCTCAACTTGGCCGTTTGCTTGCGGGTGGTACGTAGTCGTGAACACATTGCGGATGCCGAGGATTCGACAGACGTTCTGAAAGAACCGGGCCGTGAACTGTGTTCCATTGTCAGACAGCAGCTTGACCGGCGGTCCGTACACGAATACCCAATGGTGAACGAAGGCTTGTGCGATGTGCGCCGCTGATATCTTCTTCAACGGTACGGTCCGTACCAGTTTCGAGTATCGATCGCTGATCACGAGAATATACCGATTTCCTCGCTTAGTTCTAATTAGCTCGCCGAGGATGTCGATGGCGACAAATTCCAGCGGCGCTTTGGGCGTGAACAGCTTCATTTCCTTCGTGTTTTTTCTTAACTTCACCCTTTCCCGCGCACATGCGGCGCAATTCTTCGCGACTGCGTAGCAGTCTAGGGCCATCGTAGGCCAATAAAAATACCTTCTCAAAGTCTTGTAAAGTTTCCTGCCTCCCGGGTGGTCTGCCAATTTTGCGTAGTGGCTCAACCCTAGGACGCGGTCCCTTAACGATTGTGGTATTACCACTTGTACAAACTCCACCGCGGTACGGCATAGAGTTCTTTCGAGTTCTTCGCTCTCCGTGCTGAACGTTCTCACTTTTCCGGCGTTCATTTCTTCCTTGATGCGGTTACAGAAGGGGTCGACGGCTTGCTCGCGAATGAGCTCCTCCGGAGTGACAGCTTGGAATTGATCGAGGCGATCAGGGGCGGTCCCCCCCTCAAGAGCGAGGATGTCGTCTGCCGCGTCAATAGTTTCCTCGTCCTCCACTGTACCCTCGGCCGGTTCGGCCATAAAGCATGGGATTTCGTCGTCGATTTCGTCGACGGTTTCTCCTGCGGTTCGCAACCTTGACAAAGCGTCCGCCTGGCTGTTAGCCTTTCCCTTTTTGTACTTGATTTCAAAATCGAATTCCGAGAGGCGGAGTCTCCATCGGATTAATCTCCCGTTGGGGTCGGTTACGTTCATCAACCACCTTAATGAGGCATGGTCGGTATGCACGACGAAGTGCTCGCCATATAGATATGGTCTTAAAGTCTGTACGACCCAAATTACCGCTAGACATTCTTTTTCTGATACAGAATAGTTTCTCTCGGCTGCGGCTAACGTTCTTGAAAAGAACCCGATGGGTTTGCGTTGCGCATCCGGGTGTGTTTGAAATAGTGCAGCGCCTATTTGGTAGTCGCTTGCATCGGTATCTACCGAGTAGGGTAGGTCCTTCTTCAGCAGCGCCAACACCGGCGGTGCCAAGATGGCGTCCTTGAGCTTATGAAAAGCTTTCTTGCACGGTTCGTCGAATCCTTCCAACTGGACCGGTTGTCCTTTCTTCAGTAGTTGGTTTAGAGGCTGCGCAATTCTCGCATACTGCGGAACGAACCTGCGGTAGACATTGCAGAGTCCCAGGAAGCTCTTGAGCTGTGTCTGTGTTCGCGGGTACCGCACTTGTTCCAACGCGACGGTTCGCGCGACATCGACTTCTAGCGTACCTGGGCGGACGACGTGGCCCAGGTACTTGATCTTTTCCACGAAAAATTCGCACTTGCGAAGCTTGAGCTTGACACCTGCCTTTTCCAATACGGAAAGTATTTCATCCACGTGCACGATGTGCTCCTCCCACGACTTGCTAAAAATGATTATGTCGTCTAGATACACCAAACAGCATTTCCAACGGAACGGAGAGAGCAGGATATCCATTGCTCTCTGAAACGTCGCTGGCGCGTTAGTTAGCCCGAAGGGCATTCTTGAGAAGCGATACAGACCTGAGTGACACGAGAATGCGGTCTTGTCGCGGTCGCACTCAGGGATAGGCATCTGCCAATATCCCGAAATCGCGTCCAACGCGGAGAAAACCTTGGTGTCACCAAGGGAGTCCAGGCACTCATCCATGCGCGGTAAGGGGTACGTGTCCTTCACCGTCACTGCGTTCAGCCTGCGGTAGTCTACGCAAAAACGCATTGACCCATCCGGCTTGGGCACCAGCAACACGGGCGACGCCCATTCTGACTGCGCTGGTTCTATCACTCCTGCCTCCAACATCTTCTGCACCTCTGCATCTTCTACTTCGCGGGCTTTAGGCCCGGCCCGATATGGGGCTTGTGCGATGGGACGAGTCTCGGGTATCAACTCGATCCGATGGACGGTGGTATTAATTTCGCCAAGCGTCCCATCCCACATCCTTGAATACTTCTTCAACATCCGACGGAACCGCTCGCGCAGCCGTTCCGGCACGTGGCTCAGGTCGAGGTCCTCCACGTCCGGCGGTGGCGGCTCAATCCTGCGTTGCGGCTTCGTAGATGCCGACGCGGAGAGCCCTGCCGACCGTTCTTCTGGCTGGTTCTCGCGGCCTTGATCCGACGGTTCGCATCCTGTCTCGCCCGTAGGCGTCTTGGTGGAATTAGGGAAATTCTCCTTCTTCCTTTCTTGAATTCCGAGAACTTCACTCATGGTGGTTTTGCTCTCGAGCGCGGCTCTCGGGTGCGGTAATAATTCTGCCACCACTTGGCCTTTTTGCACCCTGACAGGGTACGTCCTAAAATTCGCAACGAGTAAACGAAATGGCCTGTCAGGCTCAACCTGAACGACACCATTCGTAAACGTCAACCCGTGCCTTTCGTACAACGACGAGTACGGCTGAACCACCACTAAGCCCGCCCTCTTTGAGGTGCATTCCACGACGCGTTGCGTCCCTGGCTCGATAGTCGGTGGCTCTTGCCACTTTTACCTTAGGGAAAATTCGCTCCCCTTTTCCATCATTCTCGTTCTCTCCCGCGACGAGATTCTTCTTCCCTTTTTTCGTCGAGAACCGCCTAACTATCGGAACCTCCGAGAAATCCGCCAACTCAACCGTTTTCTTCCTTGGATAAATTGCTTCCACAAACCGGTCACAGTAGTCCGCGCCTAGAATTAGCGGGACGGCTAGTTTTTCGCATACAATAAACTCGGCTGCGGCCACAAATTTTCCAAGCCTCACAGGCATTCTAATTGTGCCGAGAGTCCGGAGTGGCCTATTGTTCGCATCGCCGATATCTTGGGTCGGTCCGTCGGACACTAGAGATTCCATTCCAGCTGGGAGTTCCGATTTTCGCACAAGGTTTGGTCCCGCGCCGGTGTCTAAAACAGACAACACCCGGCTCATCAATCCGACTGTTAGTCCAATGTCTGCGTACACTTTGTAGTTTTTTCGGGCAAGAACCGAAATCTTCTCGGGACATTCCCTTCGCTTAACCCTGTACCAGGGTCTTCGAACTTCTTCCAGCGGATGATCTCAGGCTCGGCTCAAAATTTTCTTGGCTTGAGCTGGCCCTTTGGGCTTATCCACCAATCCAACAACCTCCTCCTCGAGGCCTGATTTTTCCTTTAGAGACGGGGAACGGGGCTGAGCCCCGGGCACAGTACGTCGACCCTGTGCCTCTCGCGACTCATGCGAGATTCCCCTCTCTATTTTTCCTGCCGCTGCGGGATCCTTCTCACATTCGACGGCGCGGGCCCCGCGGTGGGCCTTCTGAAGGGTTGGTTCGACCTCTGCGTTGAAGCACTCGGCGTGCTCGCCGTCTGCGAATCGAACCAATTCTTGGCCTTCAGGTAACTCGTCGATGGTATCCCTAACCTCTCCATCGGAGACAACGCCTCATAATTTTCCAAGACTCGGTGCATTTCCCGGAGGGAAAGAATGCACGTTGGCGGGGCGTGCCCCTTTTCATAGCAATGATAGCACACCAGACCGTGCTTCTTGACGGGATACGGCGTCCTAGGTCCTCCACGGACTGGCGGCCTTCCTTGACGTTGCGGCCTTCCCATCCAGCCTGGCCTTCGAAACGTCGTACCCTTGTCTTCCATCGGAATGCGCGGCGCCGGCGTGTAGCCGCGCCCCCAAAACATCATCACGGGATCCGTGGGCTCTGAAAACGACTCCGTCGTGTATGCAGGCGTCGGTAAAGTTGACGACCGGCTGTCCCCGTAGTCCTCGTGTCCGTAGCCCTCCGATGGCTAATGAACTCGCCTTCGGCTACTAACGCTCCTTCGTAGTGATTTTCGCTACTTCCATGCGCACCGCGCTCATCTGACGCGGAATTGGACTCGGCTAAATGGACGGCGGTGTGACTTTTGCAACCGGGATAAGAAGCCCTCGGCTTCTTACCCGCCCTAATTATCGACGGCGTCTGAATCGTGACCTTCTTGGTCTTCTTGTCCTTAGCGCGGCTCGCCGAGCCATGCGCCTTCGCGTAATTAACTAGTCTCAAAAACGAAACGTCCCGATTGTCTTGTCGGTATTGAGATACCATCGGCTTGATACTCGAATCGAGTCCTTCAATAAACATAGTCATTTTTTCTTCCATCGAATATACGTTTCCACATCGATTGCTCGCGTCCGTCAGACGGATATAAAATTCCATCTCGTCCTCAGACGGTAGCTGCTGTACTTCTCGCAATGCGAGCACAGCTTGACGGATCGCCTCGTCGGTTGCGAAACTCCTCAACAACCACTGTACGGCCTCCGGCCAAACGGATATCTTTCCGTGATGGGCCCCGGCCGTCTGAGACACCGAAGTGTACTGTCTCAATGCGATGCCGCTTAAAAATTCAGGCAACAGACGGATTGCTTGCCCCTCGTTCATTTCTTGAGTATCGAACTCCTGAACTAATTTTGCCAAAAAATCCAACACAAGGACCCCGTCCTCACCTTTGAACGTGTTTTCCTTCTTCACCTTAGGCGGAATATCTCTCCTGATTTTTCGCACGGCGGTCCGCCGGGAACTTGACAAATATGTCTGTGGGTTCCGCAGGCGGTACGTTCGGTACGAAAGTAATTTCTTGAAGAGGTAGTTGGTCGGATTCAGCTCCTCCAACTCCTCCCATCGCGGCCCGCGCCGCGTTGCGACATCTTCGGGCTCCGCGTCCTTGTCTCTCCGCGAGGCGGACGAAGTGACTCCGCCTCGTCTGGAGGAAATTTTCTTGCTTGACGAAATTCCGTTTCCGTCTTCTGAACGGCGTTCGGAATCGCCCGAATGGTTCGACGAACCGCCGTTACCATCTTCGGAGGGACCAAGCGACTCCGACTGTGAGTCGCAGTTCTCCGGATAGTCACTACAGTGACCCTTGCTTGCACGTCGCTTGTCCTTCTTCGAGGGCTTTGACTTGGAACTCCGCTGCCGAGCGGGCTTGTCCTTCTTCGACCGACGGTCGCCCTCTCTACCCGAAGGGAGCGGCTCGTCGTCTGATCCTTGCGGAGCTTGATCTGCGGCTTGCTCAAGGTCCTTGAGACGTTGCGCGGCGCGATCGAATCGGTCATCGATGCTTGCTCTGAATTTTCCTAAGGACTCCAAGGCTTGATTCGCGTCGCGCCTCGCGTCCTTGACCGAAATTTTCAACGAGGCTAGGACCTCCGGCTCCAGACCGTCGGTCGCCTCACCTCGCTCCTTCTCGACGAGATCCACTAGAGCCGACAGCTCTCCCAAAACGGTGTGGAACTCGGATGCTTGCAACTCCAGTTGCTTCCGGACGAGGGCTAAATCAGCCTCGAGATTTTTCTTCGCTTCTTCGCGAATTTCGCTGCTCATCTTCTCCAACTTCTCGTCGAGGTCAGTCTTGTCGGCGGCTATCCCCGTAAAGGATTCTTGATCTCCGGGGTCCGTGGCCGTATTGGCCTGGCTCCGGGTGCGAGGACCCCTCGGGATCCTCGACGCTCGTGCCGATCCGGCTCTGCTCGCCCCAGGACCGACGTCCCCGGGTGCGCTTGTTGACATCGCTCGTACGAGCGGACCTGCGCAGCAAAAAGGATACAAACAAAAACAAAATAAAAAAAGAGTCCGTTACCCAGACCACTTTTGTAGAGTGTCTCCAAACCGAGACTGTCGTCGACAAAAATTCTCGGTCGGGTCTCCTGAACAGTAAACAAAAATTCTAGGTCGGGAGACCACTTTTGTAGTGCAATGCGCCTGTCGGGCAGAGACCGCGGTCCGATGGTCCAGCAAAAACAACAACAGCAACAAAAAGAAGAACTGCCGATGGCACAGCGCTACGGAGTGTCCGACTCTCCCTTCTTCGTTTAAACGAGCTTGCGACTCGTAGTAGCTCGGATCCTAATGGGGGGGGGCACAGAGAAATAGCCCGGCCCGGGATCGGTGTGGTAGAGACTTGCGAAGAGATCTGCTCGACGAGTGTGGAGGGGGGCGCGTACGTAGGTACCCCGGTTCCACTGGGTTGTAAGGCCAATGCTCGTTGAGCTTCTTCGACACCTTGTAACGCGACAAGGCCTTCGACGGGGGCGTCGCAACGCATCCCGACGGGATGAAATGAAAGTAGCAGCGCTACGTCAACCGTGCCGCCCGATGGCTCAAAACACCTACACCGGTTCGGTCGCAACCGACACCGATGGTACCAACACTGACTCGTAATACGACGGAGCCTTTCGAGGGAGACGTCGTTACAACGGTCTCCGTCGGAAAATGGGTCACTGTAGCAGCGCTACGTCAACTGTGTTGCCCGATGGCTCGAAACACCTACACCGGTTCGGTCGCAACCGAGGCCGAAGGCACCAACACAAGATAAGGGAAAAATAGGTAGAATTAGAGATAGAAAAGGATAGGGAAATAAAGGAAAGAGAAAAGGGAACCCCGAGCGATAGAGGATGCCGTAGGCTTAGGTAAAAGGGAGCGTCTTGGTAGAGACGGACTTCGACCAAGGCGACATTCAACTCCGCCAACTCGGGTTACCTTTACTGACTTGGTCGTCAGAGGGCTAAGGTATATATCGCCCCGCCGGATCCAGTACAGTAGCTCGCGGCGCTAGATCCTAGATCTAATCTAGTGTCAGCAAAATTAATACCAACTAATTAACTAAATAAAATAAAATAATTAAAAATTAAAACTGTGCAATTATTCACACGTGTGTCCCCCAAACCCGGACTACTCATATCCAAATGTTTCCCTTTCTTTTCACCCCCCTTTTCAGGTGCGTATTGCACTACAAACTCCGCACCCATGACCGCATTCTACGCGCTGCCTTACACCTTCAGGTTGACGACCCACTTCCTCCCCTAGACTGGCATTTCGTCCCCCTTGCCTTCGATACCCTGGGCGCTTGGAGCACCCGTACTACTGCTGTCCTTGAACACGTTGCGCACCAAATTGCCCTCCGCTCAGACTGCAGCTTTGGCATCGCCAAAACCCGCCTCGCCCAGCGTCTCAGCTTTGCGATTTGGTCCAGTGTCGCCGCGACGACAATTGCCCGCATGCCGTGTCATGGGTCGGCTCCATCCTATCCTCCGCAAGTGTGATTCCTTGACGTCCGCCCGCATGCCACTGTATCGGCCCCCCTTGCATTTGAATAAAATTACCTATATAATTTGAAAGTGTGAGCGATGATCGCTCACCGCACCATGGTGCACTTTGTTTTTAAACATTAAAGGTCGAGAAAAAGGTTACAGTACTGCAGGTAGTAATTTACCTTCAGCCTCGCACGCGCACAGTACCGGTACAGTAAAATTTTACATGGCTGTGATTCCGCAATCTCTGATGAATCGTAATCCTCATGGGGGTCACTTTACTCGTCGTCGCCGTCTCGTGGGTCTAAGTACCGCTGGTGACAGACTGTAATGCTGACAGTCTGTCCTTGCGGTCGGTCACGCGCGCACCTGTCAGCGTGTGATGAAGAGAGTTGCGGTCGGTCAATCCCGGGGGACGCTGAGGGGTGCGCGTGAAGGTTGTGCCGGGGTGCGCTTTCGGGTCGGGGCTGCGGGGTTCATTTGGTTGGATGATTTTGCAGATTTCTTGAAAGCGGATGGGTCCGAGCGCTTTTGTGAATAGGTCTGCTGGGTTGCCCGCGGATGGGATGTGTTGCGCGGTGATAGCGGCGCCTTGGATGTGATGTTGGAGGTGGTGGTGCCTGACATCGATGAGCTTCCTTCTGCGCGTGGGGGCGGAGTTTTCCGCGACTTGTATGGTCGATTGGTTGTCGATGAATACTGTCGTGGGGTGCTGTTGTGGGTGCTTCATGTCCCGAAGCAGACGACGAAGCCATAGTGTCTGCTGGGCGGCGAGCGAGGCTGCTATGTATTCAGCCTCGCAGGTTGACAGGGTTACGACGTCTTGTGGCGCCGATGTCCAGGCTATCGGGGAGTGGCCGATAGTGTGTATTATGCCTGTGAGCGACTTGCGGCTTTTGGCATTTGCATAGTCTGCGTCACTGTATGTGCGCAGACATATCGGGGCTCGAGCGTGATACGAGATGGCCTTGCTCTTGGTGCCCTTGAGATACCGGAGGAGCCATTTGAGCGCGTGCCAATTTGCTTGGCTCGGTTGCTTGCTGTGTCGCGTCAGCTGGTTGGTGGTGTGGTATGCGTCGTAGCGAGTGCTGTCGACGACATACCGGAGGTCTCCTAGAATGGAGCGGTAGTGGGTGGCAAGCGTGGGGGATAGAGGCGCCGTTTGGTTCTCTACGTTCTTGTTTGGCTTTTGCGGCGCGGGAGTTGTTTTTGGATTGCATTCCGACATGTTGTGTTTTGCAAGTATCGTGCTTATGGTCTGTTCTTGCGAGATGTGGATGCTTCCTTGTGCGTCGCGTGTTATTTGCCATCCGATGTACGAATGAGGGAATCCGAGATTTTTGATGTTGTACTTTTGCTTGAGGGCGGTGAGTAGTTCATCGATGAGTGCTTGGTTTGAAGCGGTGACGAGGAAGTCGTCCATGCTTACAGCGAACAGCAGTGTGCCCGTTGTGTGTGTTTTGGTGAGTAGACATGGATCGCTGTCGCATTGCTGATAGCCTTGCGTGATGAGGTGTTTCTGAAGGCCGGCGGTGTAACGGTGGCCGGCGGATCGGCCCCCATATAGGTTGCCTATTAGTTGTCCCGCTTTGGTGCCGTGCTTGAGGTTGCCGTCGAATCGGGGGAGCTGTCTCACATAGACGGGGAAGCGGGGGTCATGTGTCTCGTGTAGGTAGGCAGCCGTGATGTCCATGTACTGTAGAGGCCATCTGTGTGATGCGGCGATTGCTAGGATTGTGCGCACTGACGTTTTCTCTGCCATGAAGGTGGACGTTTGTTTAGGGTCGAAGTGTTTGCCTGGCTGCATGCGGTCGCCTCGTATGGAACAGCGTGCCTTTCGTTTTGCTATTTTTCCTGTTGGTGTGCGTTTGTATCTGTACGTCATCGTGAGGGGTATGAGTTTTTCGTGCGGGGGTACGTCTGATGGCGGTATCCATTTTATCGTGGTCTGTTTGTCCAGCATGTCTAATTCAGCGTTGTGTGCGGTCTCCCATTCTGCCGCGTCCGGGTACTGCCGTGCTGCGTGGGCATGGCGTGGCGCTGGTGTGGTTTGGTCGATGGTTCGTGGTGGTGGTATGTATCGGTGCTTGTTGTTGCTTTGTGCTTGCGGTTTGGGTCTTGTCAGTTTGGTTTTGAATGCGTGCGTTGGCGTGTGTGTGGAGTCCCGGTGTCGTGAGTATGGTTTGAAGTCGATCGCTCGGATGACCCTGTATCGCGCACTGTTTATCGTGATGGTCATGATGTGCGTTTCCGATGTTGGGAACATGTATCGGACGGGTTCGCTGCGAGCTTGGAGTTTGGTTTTGTGTGCGTGGATTGGTGCCGTTCCGATTTGCCCGAAGGCGAAGATGCGTGTCATGTGCGCTGGTCTGCCGTGCCAGAGGCTCCACGGACTTTTTTTGGTGACGCTGTGTCTCATTATGTTGTACTTGAAGACAACATCGCGTACTGCGTCCTCCCAAAATTGGGGTGGTAGTGACGCGTGATGGAGTGCTGCTCTGGCACTTGTGAACAGCGTTTTGTTGATTCTTTCGGCAATAGAATTTTCTTGTGGCTGGTGGGGGGTGTTGGTTATGTGCTGTATGCCGTGGGATTGATATGTGCTTTTTGCGTGCGTCGATGTGAATTCTTTAGCGTTGTATGTCCTGTACGCTTGGGGGAGTTTGTTTTGTAGGGAAAACGTGTGGAACAACTGCGGTATTATAGCGTTCACTTCTTGTCTCTTGCGAATGCAGTAGGTGACAAGGTATCTGCTGGCCGTGTCTATGCAGGTGAATATGTGTGCATTTCCGTGTGTTGACGGGGGTGTGATGGGGCCGCATGTGTCTGAGCTGAGTTGCTCGGCGATTTGTTGTGAGTGGTGTGCGGTTGGGTGCGGCCGGGGGGATTGTCGAGCGTGCGCACATGAGGAACAGCTGATGGGTGGGGGGGCGCCTTGGAGGCTGGCTGGGAGGTTGGCGATGGTTCCTTCCTGTGCCATGCGATGGAGCGCTTTGGGCGGGGAGTGGTTGAGGGCAAGGTGCCACTCGTACGCTGTTGCTGTGGTTTTTTTCAGTCGTTTGGGTGTGTGTGGATTGGGGTCGTGGAAGTGTTGTATTTTTGGCGATCGGGTTCTGGTGGGCGTGCGATTTGGCAATAGGTGTGCTGATTTTGTCGCTGATTGGGGTGGGGTGGCCTGTGCTGTGGCCGTTGGTTTCTTGGTCGTTGTGCGGTTGTTGGCGCGTGTTGGCATGGTGCGTGCACTTTTGGCTGTGTGTCGGGTGGTGCTTTTTCGGGGTGACCAAGCATAGGCGTGCAGTGATTTATTCCATGGAGCCGTGCCGATAACTTTGTTTTGTCTGTCCCTGATGTGTGCCGTATTTCTGTCAAATGTGACCGTGCAGTTTAGTGATGCTAGAGCGTGGACAGATACTAGTGTGTATGGAATGTTCGGGCTGTGTACTGCTTTGAGGCGTAGGGGTACCCCTTATTGGTATATGTCTGAATGTTGCCGGCGTGGGTGCATATCGTGGGTTGGTTAGTTGCTGTGAGAGATTTTGTGAGATGGGCGAGGAGCTTCATGTGTGGTAGGGGCGGGATGTGTGCGTGGGATGCGCTGCCGAGTCTAGGATGAACGTACTAGCCTCGCCTTGGTGGTGGTCGGGCTCGGTGTCGGTGTCGTCCAAGTTGAGCTCACTGTAATGCGCGTCGTCTGGTGCGAGGATGGCTCGTGCCTTGGCGGCGGGTCGCCGACGTGCTGTCTTTTGATTCTGCGGATGTGTTTGGTCTCGACATTCGCTGTCCGCGTGTTGCAGGTTCCTGACGCCCTTTGAGATGTGATGGCGGCAGGGGTTGGTGTGTTTTGTGGCGGGTCGGCGTATTTGGCGGGGTTGGGGGCGGCGCCCGTGGGTTGGTAGGTACGCTCGTGGGCCGGCTGCTGCTTGTAGCCAAGGGTTGCTTGGTTGGATGGCTTGACGGTATGTTTCGATTCGATTGTATTTGTGCACGAAGTCCTTCACGTCTTTGGGTTGCAGTGACAGGAGCTGGAGTCCGATGTCCACTGTTGTTGGGTTGTGTTTGAGGCCTTCGATCATGTAGTCTACTGTTGTGCTCTATTTGGCGATGTCGGGGTAGCGAGCCGCGATCATTTGCGCCCTAATGGTCTCATGGCGTTGGACGTATTCATAGATTGATTGGCCTGGTTCGATGTGGCACTGTTCCGCTAGTTGTTTTAGGTACAGGTGGTCACTCGCATTCGTTGTGTCGAGATGGGCTTTGAGCTTCTCGAGGATGTCGTGTGGTGTGGGGTTCTCGTCAAGCATAAGAAGAAGGTTGATGATGTCCGCTGGTATTGTGGCTAGCATTTTGCCCAAGAGTTTGTGCTTGGCGTGGAGGTAGGATTTTCGTTCCTGCTCGTCGTCTGGGGTGGGCGGGTTGCCCTCAATATGTTCGATTGCATCTTGTGTGTAGGCTGCGGATTTTATGGCCAGGAGCCATGGTCCATAGTTGGATCGGTCGAGCTTGGGGATATCCTTAATGTCTATGGTGGTGAGCGTGTGAGATCGTTGTTGCCTGGGAGGAGGGATGTAGAGAAGGGCTGCTGGATGCAGGAGGTTGGATGTTGATGAGGATTCGGAAAGGGGGCGGCGGGGGCGGGTTGTGATGCCTGTCCTTCCGGCTGGTCTGCTTGCAGACACTCGACGGCTGCGAGTGCGTGTAGCGCGATCCAGTTTGCGTTCAGTTGATGGTGTGTCGTAGTGGTGCGAATGAAAGAACGCATTGCGGGTGCTTTTGTGGCGGGCTGTGATGCTCGAGGGGCTTCTTGCTGGGTGCTGATGGAGGAGTACTTGAGGGGGACTACTAGCTAGCACGTTTAAGTAGTGGCTCTCCGGGAGCGCTCCGAGTTAGATGGCTCTCCTAGGTGCCACGGTTGAAACGACTGACCTCGCTCCTACATTCCCAAACTGCAACATTTTCGAGATGCAACGTTTGAAACTATCCTCATTCAAAGTCGTCGTATATCTGAATTTGCTTCAAACAGCGAGGCAGCGAGATTGACAAGACCCAGAGCTCGAGCTACAGATCGCAATTTAAAGGTGGTAACCTACCATACCACTTCAGGGCCTGCAGCGTTGAGAGCAAGCATGAGTGGGTGGGGGTCATACTGACATCAATTCAAAAAAGAAAATATATTCTGTAAAGGACACAGCTATGATGCGGACCTTCAAGTATCGGTGCAAGTCCTCAACTACGGTTGGTACAGTACCCTTGGGTACAGTATAGATTCGACAGCCTACCGTGAGAACATGTAAAACGTTTCCAATCGGGTTGAGAATTCTTAGTTGATAGGAAAGTTATCTGACTGAATTGGGGCGAGTTGGAGTGTGTAAGATCAAGTTTTCTTCCTAACATGGCATGCACAAAAGCACAGGACAGTATTTGCCTCTCACGTGCGACTGGTCACATAGAATATGCACTCAAGATGGATCCTCAAGGTGGCAGCGTCGAACATACTGTAGAGAAAAGACTCTTTTGAGGGACAAAATTTAAAGTTGAGAGCTCGAATCCGGAATGGGATGTGACGATTTGCTGTGGAAGGATGACACAAGTCAATTCAGTTTCCCGTTTAAGTGCTTTTCCGGCGTCTACGTCGACGATATTTCTACTGTAGCAACATAGTTGCAATGTGTGATAACGCTTGGTCAGATATACACTTGTCTATCGGACGAAGCCTTATCAGAACAACAAATATCCCGCGAATTATATATATTTTTCCACTTTGGTGTCCACGGCTTCTATTTTTCTCTGGGAGGTTGACTCGTTTTATAAAATTCTGTAGTTGGAACCGAATAGAACTACCGGGAGAAAACTAGATTAAAGAAAAATGCGTACTTTAAGTCGACTTATCTTTTGAACACCTTTATGTGCGTCAACGAATTGGTTTTTGCTAGATTTGACGAGAATGTGTTTTACTTGTTAGGATGGAGTTGTAGTTCTAAAAAACAAAACTTAAATCATGCTTTGCGTTGTCTAAAAAAAATAATACAAACGTTTGTGCCGACATGCGGACTAACGGTCCGATAGACACCTAGAACAAGAGAATTCGCTCTCCCTCAGAACACTGCCTACAGTACTAGTTTTACAGAAGAATTGAAAATCAAGGGAGATCATCATTTCAGCACTCCTAATGGAGCTCATGGTGGTAGAAAGAGGAATGGAGTGGAAAGTGTCGGCACGGATCATTGACTCTCGTGCTCTCGTGGGTAGAAAGTGAAGCGGTATCAAGCCAAATATGTGTGAGTCTGTTTCTGTAGGTGGTTTCTTGTTTGGCGAATGAGAGATGACAGCCAGTAACGGGACGTTTTCCAAGTTACCCCGGTATGTACAGTCAGTCACTCAAGAGTACCCTTGGGCACAGTATTTGCACGTAGGATGCCGTGGTCATGTTTCTAACACTAAATTCAATCATTTTTCATATCTCAATTCAACTGGGCGTCATGTATCACGAAAGATCCCTTTTTCGGAGAGTGCTGATGAATTCGACATCTGTCCGATAAAGAGCTTGTTCACAAACTTACCCATTCACCATTCATGAATGTGTTCATGTGAACACCATGTGAACACACAAACTTTACCATTCATTGTCGTTGAACGGTGTTTTTGTGCCTCGCGCGAGCTATCGCTCGTACGATCGAGCGATTGAGTAGTCGCGCGGTGGGGAAGACGGGGTGATCCGGCGAATGCCTTCAAGAATAGAGAACGCGCGCCGGCCAATGCCTTTGCTATAGAAGTGTAGCTTGGTGCTTTTACAACTCTAATAAACGTTCTGGTCTTTTGAAAGGGTAGGGTGAATACACTACCATGGCATAAGTATCTCGGCACCACGGGAGCTCACCGGCCGGTGGGGACGGTAGTGTAAGCCCATGTAAGCCTCAGAAACGGACACTCCCTCCCGTGGGCGGAAGTGGTGGTGAGCGCGGCAAAAGGATGGAATTACAGAATTGGGATTGCGTGGCATAACGGGTGTCTGTTTTGAGAATATTATAAAGAGCTGATCTCGAGGACGAGGTCTTGCGAGTGCGAAGGTCGCTGACACGGAAGGCAAAAGGCGCAGCATGAGTCCTATGGGAGGGGCGCGCGTTGGGATGCAGAAAGCGCCGGTCGGGAGGGTGGGAAAAAGGAGGAGGCGGAGCCGGCGTGGCGGCGGCCGGCGCCTGCGGCGCAGGGCGCAGAAGCTTGCATCTCTGCAACTTGCGAGCAGACAGGCTGCGACGGAACGAGGAGCAAGGGTGCTGGACGAGGCAGGGGCCGAGGCAAGTGTGGGCACCGGTGAAGAGGAAATGGTGGAAGGAGGGGCGCCAATGAGAGAGGCGGGAGAGGAGGAGGAAGATGCAGTAGGGTTGAAGGGCGGAGAAGCAAGTGCAGCAGTGTTGAAGGACTGCGTGGAGAGAGCTGCAGAGGGGAATGACGGAGGACCAGCAAATTTAGCAGCAGCCGAGGTGGAAGGGGGCGAGCGAGCGAGTGCAGCAGTGGACGAGAACCAGGGAACAGCGTTCATAGCAGAGCCCGGGGGGCACTACCGGGGATCGCAGCTGCGGGTCGGCTCTTCCAGGGTACTGTCTACCCTGGACAGGCAGAAATTGCCAACTGCCGTGTATTGCGATCGTGGTCGTTGGCTGGTAGAGGCACTGGTCTTGAGGGATGGCAGTGACGGCAGGAACGCGCTCGTGTTCAGAAGGGGAGTGCCCAACGCATGCGCGCAGGCAACAGCATCCGTGGAGGCCTTTCATCCCATAGATTGGGACGCGGAATTATTTTCCTGTGCACGAGAGGGCGAAATCGTCTTGTCCACATACGCGGTGTATGGATCACGGTTCGATGGAGGAATGACGGAACGGGAATGGCACGATTGTGTAATTCCGGCCCGTCGTCGGAGAGTGTCAAGGCAGCCTCGTGTAGACGAGGTGGCGAGGCACGTCTTTGAGTTTTTGAGAAAGCACCCGGGGCTGGCTGTAAGGACCTCCGGCATCGGGTGTCGCGGGTCCGTGAACTGGCCGGCAGGAGCGCGGTGCCTGCTTGAAGGACAACCGAGGCGTACTGCCGCTACACATGATTGTGGGAGGGCGGCGTTAGTTAATGCTGTTTTCGCATTACGAGGAGCAGGTGCGGCTGACGAGGTGGAGCGGAGAATTGACGGGGATCCGCGAATCTTCTCGTGCTTCAAACCACTTGGCCTGATCCTTCATGGGGCAAGAGAGGCGTTGATACAATGTCGAGCTGTGGGCGACGGTGAGTCACAACGTGCAATTCAATCAGCAGATAGGGGAGCGGCGTTTAGGGTATTGGCCGCGAAGCGGTCCGGCATTTTCATAGTGCGACTTCAGGAAGTGAAAATGGTCGATCATGCCGTGGTTGTGCATGCAGATGCTGGAGTTATCGTAGACTCTACAGAGTCGACTGCGATAGTTCTTACTGGAGAAAACCTTGAGCGATGTGGCGGGGAGAAGGTGCAAAGCCTTAGAGTAGTGGAGGTAAGAGAGATAAAGGGAAGGGTGTAGGAGGAATAAGGGAAAAGCTCTAGTTTCTTATTATCCACTGTTCAGGTTGAATAGCTAATAAACCAGAGCTCACGACGTGTTTTAGCGCTGTTTGAGACATCGACTTTGTCAATCCGTCGGCGATATTTTGGGAACTGCGGACGAAGCCAATATCAGATATAACTTTGTCACGAAACCCCTCGCGAGCGGCGGCGATGTCGAGCATAGTTCGCTTCTCTGAGGTGCGCGAACCTTTTGAGATCACATCGAAGAGAGACTTGGAGTCTGTGAACAGTTGTACAGGGATCTGGCGGCCGCATATATCGCTCAACTCAGCAGCGAGGGTGGAAGCAACATCAAATAGATCGCTGAATGCGATAACTTCGCCAGCCATGGCGGAACGGACGACTCTTTTGGACTTGTACGACTTGAATTGAATTGGAACAGAGTTTCCAAAACGATCAGCAAGGAATGAAATGTGCCCGAGCTGCGTAGAAAGGTCATGGTTGTTTGCAAACGATGCGTCTGCAAATTCGACAACACGCAGCGAGTCGTTGTCGAGCTTTGGGATTTTCAGTATATTCGATTACATGTCGCGTACTTTGTAGCCTTATTTAGACGACGAATCAGCACGGGTTTCTCTGTGAGGAACCGCTCCTCGGTGACTTGTGCGAGCTGGGAAATTTCAAATTGGCAATCAGGTCGGGTGTTCGCCAGCCATGCAAGGCGCATGCGCATAGATCGAAACTCGGTACATGAAGCGTCACTGGGGAGTCTCTCCAGCTTCTTAAGGTAGAAATGCTGGTTTTGAACTAAGTTGCCGTCTCTGTCGCGAACAAGGGAGAACCCGCTAAAGGTACATGGTATTGTCTCGTCATCGCCCATCTGGAACCGGGCATTTGTCCTTTTTGCCAATTGACGAAATGCGGGTGAGCCGGTTCGAAGAAGATCATCAACGTATCCACCGCTGAGTCCGACCAGGAGGCCATCGGAGACGAGTTTGTAGAGGGCTGGATCGGAACGGAGAGGTGTCATACCCAAATCATTACGGTGGTGATCGTCAATGGTCTTGTGCCATAAGTCACCGGAATCGCAGAGTCCGTAGAGGGGCTTCAACAGTTTGAGACACTGCTCCGGTGGGAGCTCGAACTCTGGTACGGGCTTTGTGATGAATAGCTCACGTGACAGTGGTTCAGCAGATTGGAGGTACGCCTGACGTACATCGGCAGTCCAGATATGGAATCCATGAATGGCGGCAAGGGCTAGGAGGAGTCTGATGGACTGTGGCTGGAGGGTCGCTGCTGTGTGCACCATGAGGTCCTTCATGCGGTCACGATGTCCTCCGATGACGTAACGTGCCTTGAATTTCACCTGGCCATCTTCGGTGGACTTGATGGCCAGGACGAAGCGACCGGGTAGGACGTTTGCGTCCTTTGGAACCTCTTCCCGTAGTATAATGCTGAAGGTACCACGTTCCAGTAATCCCTTTATTTCGTCGCGCTTAGCTTGAGACATCTTTACCGACGAAGCCCGGGGATCTCTAGGGTCAATGATCTCTGTCAGATGAACCGAGTATTCATCTTCGTCGGGAGAATTGAAGTGCGTGAAAGCACGGCAGATGTCGGAGAACAGGGAATGAGCGACAACGGGTGGGAGAATGTAGCGCTTCACCTGCGCTACGTTGAAAGGACGGGCGGCGCCGATCGTCACATCTTGTATATATACGAGTTTTTTGGTGGCATCCATAGCGAGAACCGTAAATGGTCCGAGCCATTCACCGATACGGTGATTCACGACCTTCTCGCGCCATACTAGGACCTTGTCCCCCGGGTCGTAAGCGCGGTCGGCTGCTGGCGGAACGGAATGCCGCAGGGCCCTGGATATACGCATCTTTGCCATGATGCGTTGCATCTCAGTGCGGGCTTCGTGAACCATTTCGGCCCGTTCGGCCAGTTTGTCTCGGGTCTTCGGGGTTTCTGATGGGGTGTATACTCTCGGCAGTTCCCCAAATACGAGGGATGACGGGACGAGACCTTCGGGACCTAATGTGTCGTTCATTGCTTTGACCGCCAATTGAAGGAGAAGCTCTTTGTCTACGTTGGGGTAGTCAATCCTCATCTTCCGGAAGGTACTGCGGACGGGCTCGTGGTACCGTTCACCAATTCCTAGGCTGGAATGCGCCTCTATGCCAGTTCCTTGGACTTCGACATTTGCTCGTGCAGCCAGAGAGATAAAAGGTTCGCTTTTCCCGAGGTTGCTGCCCTGGTCGACTAGTATTCTGTTCGGGAGGCCAGTATAAATCGAAGCCCAGCAACGTAAGAGGGCGTCCCAGACAGCATTGGTGCTCATGTTAGGGAGAAAGCGAGCGGCAGAGAAACGGGTCGATTCATCCACGATATGCAAAACGGGCAGAGAGTTGATGTACATAATGTCCATCATGATGCGTTCATTAAAGCGTGCATTCTCAGTCCCGAAAGAAACACAAAATCGAACAGGTGCGGGCTGAATACGCTGACAGGGATCACAGCGCCGCGAAATGTTCTTCAAGAGTTTCAGGGTCTGCGGCGTAGCGTGTTCTGGACGAGCTCTCCGGAGCAGATGGAAAAGCTTCGTCGCGGATGGGTGAAAGAACTGTCGGTGAAGCTTTTGAAGCTGTGATTCGGTGAAGTGGATCGTAGATGCATTGGCAATCGGCACGTACACGTGACGAGTCTTCGCTCTTAACAAAGGAATAAGCCATTCGTCAAAGTAAGCCTGTCGTCCGTCTTGGAGTTCTTGCGCAGATCTTCGCGCAAGTCTGTGAAAAACAGTATCGGCGACAAGTTGCTCGCGGTCCAGTACGTCCATGCCCAGCAACGCTGGGATGTCAGCCTCGACAATGTCGAAGTCGACAAGGGTGGGGTCGACACCTGGTGGTGTTGCAAGGGGCAAAGATATGCGTCCGAGCGAAGGGAAAGATTTGTCTCCAAATCGGAAGCGGCTTCCAGATTGGAGTATATCTCGACCGTGGTTTTTGGCTACACGGAGGAGGCGATTCAACTCCCGCTTGCCGACAACTGACTTTGGAGCACCAATGTCGACGCAGAAGCCGAGAGGGCGGCGTGATGAGCATTCACGTTTGATTTCGGCTATAAGAATCTTTCTACAGTCAACTTCATGTGCTGGAATCTGGTAGCAAAGGGATATAGCCTTAGGCGGACAAGACAATGGTTTTGGGCGATGTAGATTAGGTGCGGGTCCACATCGCCTTAATGAAAATTTGATGGAGGCATCTGCTGCGACAAACTTCCAGAGACGATATTCGTGACAAACTCCCTGTCCAGGTTGTCTGCATGATCATTTTCACGATTAGCGATCGTCAAGGCGTCATCGAACTCTTGTGCTGCAGTTTCTCCGAGGTGAGTGGCATCTCTCTCCGTCCCAGAAAGGTCATTATCATCACCGGACTGAGATTCTTCCTCCATTCCGAGAACGTAGTCGCGAATGATGTGAACATGGGATTCCCCTTTGCGAAGCCTCGAGCGTGCGTTGGCTGCGATTGCCCCGGGACTGCACCGATGACCTGGCTTCCACGGAAGGGAGCATTTGAAGCACTCGTTCCGTCGGCGGGCTTCCTCAAAGGTGCGGCCGTTACTTGTCAGCCGGGGCGCCGATGTGGCTCGATATCTTTCAGGACGTCTTGGCAAATGCTTGCGAACATCACGAGGATGGCGCCCATAGCGTTGGAAGAACATCTCTGCGGCTTCCTCCTGCACCTCAGTGATGCGAGATGAGAACACATGTGGGCGGGCCTCTCTAAGCTCGTTAGACAGCTGAAGGCTTTCATGCAATGCAGTCACGAAAGAATGAAACTTGTAGTGATGAGAGACTATGTTCCGGATAGGAGCTAGGGCCCATTCGCAACTGAGGACCGCCTTCCGCAAGAAGCGGATCTTATTCTCATCAGAGCGAAATCACGGAGGGCATTGCGGCGTGAGGAGTTCAATTTGTTCCACAATCTTAGTAAGGTTTTCTGAGTGTGTAGTCAGGGAGCGCGCGGACATGAACGCGTCTAGGCTTAGGCTCTCAAGCGTGGATTGGACCTGTAGCTGCCTAGAGTCACTGTCATATTCGCGCTTCATGAGTTCACACACTTGGTTGTACGACATCCCTGGACTGTAATGGTTCAGCAGAAATGTTCGGGCAGGTCCCTCGAGGACGTTCATGAAGTACTCAGCCTTCTGAAGAGCGGTCAAGCGGTGCTGACGTGCGCACGCCTCGTAGTCTCGTATAAGATGTTCCACAGACTGTGACATGTCGCCAGTGAACTTCCGACCAGAGAACTGCTTGTGGACATAATTTGCCTTGCGAGTGTCTCCCCAGTCCGGGGAGTTATCGAGGGCATTGGCACCTTGAGTTGAAGGTCTGGTTGCTGCTCTCGGCCGCAGAGCGTCCATAGCTGTTAAGGGCGAGGGTAGTTCCTGGCTGCGGACCTGTCCAGCGTCAAAGACGACCGAACCGATTCCGGGACCTGGGGGATACCGATCAAATCCCCGCGAATGTAGTGTGATTGGATCTGGGACCGGTGCAGAGACCTCCGGTGCGGTTCTCTGGGATGAGCCTCCGGGGTTGGGCGCAGCCCTCACCGTGGAGGTTCCACCAGTTCGGCGAGAAAGCAGGGCACGTGCCTGCTTGAACTTGTCGACAACTGAACGAGTTGAACGGGGGTCTAAACCAAGAACAAATGCGAGCCAGACTTGGTTCATGATGCTTTTGTGGGCCAGTTCATAGTCACGGAGGAACACTCCTGATATAAAGTCGGCAGGTATGTCATCAAAGCCGTAAAGTTCGGCAATGCTGTAAAGGACCTTGATCGGGAATGTTGGTCGACAGTAGTAACCTTCAGTGAAGACGGATGATGGGGCAGGTAGCATGTCAGACATAGTCTCACAAACATCGATCGGTTTAGGCATTACGGCTTGGGTTGTCCCCGAGCTTTGGGCCACGGGATACAGATGAAGCACATTCCTTGCGGCACCGAGGTACTGACTGTAGAAGTCATCCTCCTCTTGGATGCAGGTCGCCATCTTCTGGAGGCGAGCATATCGCTGAAAGGCTTGCGCCTTTGTTATAACCGTTGGAGCTGTATCACCATCTGTAACGGTGGGTGAAGAGTTGGTAAGATTGGCCGGGGCAGAGGCGTTGTCTTGCGATATATTGGGAAGGGTGGATGGGATCTTCTGATCTGCACGAAGGGATGAAAGTTGAAGCACAAATCGCATCTTCGAATCCGGATTGTCGTTGAACGGTGTTTTTGTGCCTCGCGCGAGCTATCGCTCGTACGATCGAGCGATTGAGTAGTCGCGCGGTGGGGAAGACGGGGTGATCCGGCGAATGCCTTCAAGAATAGAGAACGCGCGCCGGCCAATGCCTTTGCTATAGAAGTGTAGCTTGGTGCTTTTACAACTCTAATAAACGTTCTGGTCTTTTGAAAGGGTAGGGTGAATACACTACCATGGCATAAGTATCTCGGCACCACGGGAGCTCACCGGCCGGTGGGGACGGTAGTGTAAGCCCATGTAAGCCTCAGAAACGGACATTCATAAATGTTTTCATGTGAACACCATGTGAACACATTTATGAATGGTAAAGTTATCTTATATGTTGGTGCAAGGGTTTCTACAACCTACTCTACTGTAAAGGCCTGTTTACAATCGTTACCATGCCTCCGATTCCCAAGACGACACTGAGTGGCTTCTCTTGCATTAGATTTGAGATCGCTTGAAATGTTTTCACAGTTACCGTAGAGTCCAGTATGCAAGCTTGTCTGTGAACGAAAGTGTGAGAAATGTATGTGCTTTTCCACTTCGTCTATGCACATGCAACGTGAAATGCGCGACACCTATTCCGCACATAGGCAAAGGTTCGCGCCCCACCACTGGAATCAAACTTGCAGGAGCCGGAAAACAAGTCTTGTATTTTCACGTCACAAAGTTTATTGAATTGTCATCTACTCACAGAAAAGGGCCTGTAAGAGACCTAACCGCAGCAACCGCTCGGCCCTGCCCACAAACCATACCCGAAGCCTAATCGCTTGAAGAGCAGCCAGAGCTACCACCGCAGTTGCGGAACGGCTGCGGCTGGGGCGGCGGAGGGGGGGGAGCCGTGCGGGCAGGCCCGCGGGACCTCCTGGGGCGGCGAGGCGCGGGGCGCCCGGGGCGACGTCCGGGTCCAGGGCGGAACGTTCCAGGTCGACGCCCGCCACCAGAGCCAGGTCCGCACTGGCAGTTGCAATCGCACACGCCACCCGGACCCGGGCGCGGGTTGACAGGACGCGGGTTCACTGGACGCGGATTGATCGGGCGAGGGCGGGGGCGGGGGCGAGGGCGGGGGCGGACACGCGGCGGCTGCGTGGGGGGTGTTGGGGGCGCCGGGATGAACGGGAAGCCGCAACCGCTTCCGCTTCCGCTTCCGCTTCCGCTGCAGCTGCTGTCGCGAACGAGCGCGTCCATGTCGACGTCCTCGGCCTCCACGGCGGCCTTGACTGCTGTCTCGGCCCTCACGCTCTCCGGCACGAGCTTGCTGTTCGCGTCAAATGCCTCCTCGCGACGCTCCTTCCGCGTGAGCGTCCGCGTCGGAGGGATCGCACGCACCTCCTGCGCGGAGCCGGCCGCCACGAAGACCACACTGAGGAAGGCCAGAGAGGCCAACATGAGAATGAAAGAACGCATTGCGGGTTGTTTCTGTGGCGGGCTGTGATGCTCAAGTTGCTTGCTGCAGTGAGCTGATGAAGAGTTGCGTGAAAAAGACAACTGGCGCGTTTAAATAGTGGCTCTCCGGGAGCGCTCCGAGTCAGACGGCTCTCCTAGGTGCCACGGTTGAGACAACTGACCTCACTCCTACGTTCCCAAACAGCAACATTTTCGAGATGCGACGTTTGAAACTACCCTCATTCAAAGACGTCGTATACTTGAATTTGCTTCAAACAGCGAGCCATCAAGATTGAAAATGCCCAGAGTTCGGGCCACAGATCCCAATTTAAAGGCGGTAACCTACCGTACCACTTCAGGGCCTGCAGCGTTGAGAGCACGCAAAAGTGGGGGTCATGCTGACATCAATTCAAAATGAAAATCTATTCCCCAAAGGACACAGCGATGATGCGGACCTTCAGGTATCGGTGCAAGTCCTCAACTACAGTTCCGTACAGTAGATTTGGCAGCCTACTACGCGAACATCTAAAACGTCTCCAATCGGATTGTAGACGCTCAGATCTCTTGTGAAACACGCGAACCCCGACTCATACAGTACACATGTAGATGAACAAGCTACGGTATCTGATTGGCCGCGCGCAGTATGATTGAGAAAGACAATTGGAGGATCAGGGGCGGTGCTCCTTGGGTATACCGCATGATCCGATTTGGTGTCAGTACCACGATCCGATTTGGTGTCAGTACCACCAGGTCCCTTTCGCTTCACGGCCGCGGGTGCCATCCCTAGCATTTCGTCTCACGATTCCCTCATATGCTAGGAGAACAAAAAACAGCGAACTAAAGAACCAGCAGCTAACAGCTAACGAAAAAAGGCCTTTTCCCAGCCAAGTGACGTCCCCTTCAGACAAGGTCCTACAGGGCTACATCCGCAGACCTCTATTTGCGCCTGTATCCCACATTGCGTAGGCGTGCTCTGGCGTTTTCCCGTCGACGTCTCTAGGATAGAGAATTCCTAGTTGATAGGTATGTTATCTGAGTGAAGTGGGGCGATGTCGAGTGTGTAAGATAAAGTTTTCTTCTAAACGAAGCAAGCTCAGGACATTATCAGCCTACACGTGCGACTGGGCACATAGAATATGGAGTCGAGATGGATCCAGGAGGTGGCGGTGTCAGATATACTGTAGAGCAAAGACTCTTTTGCGGACGCAATTTAAGGTTTAGAGCTCCAATCCAGAATGGGATGTGAGGATTTGCTGTGGGAGGATGACACAAGTCAATTCAGTATCCCGTTAAAGTACTTTTCCCACGTCTATTAATCGACGATATGTCCACTGCAACAACCTAGAACAAGACCATTCACCCTCCCTCGGGATATGAACTACCAATTTTACTGGAGAAATGAAAATCAAGGGAGATCATCATTTCAGCTCCCCGAATGGAGCTCATGGTGGTAGAAACGAAAGAGGAGTCCAAAAATGTTAGCACGGATCATTGACTCTTTGTCCCCGTGCTCCCGTGGGTAGCAAGTAAAACGGTATTGAGCCAAATATGTGTGAGTCTCTTTCTGTAGGTGGTTTCTTGTTGGCGAATGAGAGATGACAGCCAGAAACGGGACATTTTTTGAAGTTGCCTTGGTAAGTACAGTCAGTCCATCAAGAGTATTTGCATGTACCGTGGTCAGTATTCCTTCTGAGGCTGAACTAAATAATTTTTCATATCTCAATTCAACTGGGCGTTGTCTATCACGAAAGATCCCTTTTTCGGAAGGTGCTGATGAATTTCGACATCTGTCCAAAAAAGAGCTTGTGATCACATTTATGAGTGGTATCTCATATCTTATTGGTGCAAGGGTTTCTACAACCTACCACACTGTAAAGGCCTGTCTACTATCGTTTGCATATCTTCGGTTCCCAAAACGACACTGAGGACCTCTGTCTAGACCGAGCCTCGTCAGGCTCGGTCTAAAGTTTAGACTCATATACACCTTTGTTTAGACTCTAAACAAAGGTGCATATGAGTCGCTTCTCTTGCATTAGATATGAGACTTGAAACGTTTTCACAGCTACCGTACAGTGTAGTGTCCAGTATGCAAACTTGTCTGGAAACGAAAGTGTAAGAAATCTATTTGCTTCTCCTTTTCGTCTATGCACATGCTACGTGAAATGCTCGTTACCTATTCCGTACATACCGAAGGCAGTTGCAAAAGCGCAGCGATTTCAAACACAGTAGGCAGAAAGGTATTCATCGGTGCTTGTTTCTTCTCCACTGTACCAAACAGAATTCTTCCGGTCTATATCTTGTGCAAGGACAGCGTTATCATTACTCAATTGTTTTTCGTCGACAGGCATGTAGGAAGGTGTTTTACCCTCGTGGGTTGACGTGGCTCTTGCCGTGCAACTGCAAATTTATGTGTGAACTTGTTTGCTGTCATGTAAAGGACAAGCTCGCACTAGAAATCCGCGTGTTGCAAGACCTGTACAGTCAGACTGACAAGCAAGCAAAAGTGGTCCATTGCCAACTCGGATGTGATGGGACAATGATGAGGTACTTTCTTGCACCCCCCAAGCAGCTGTACAAAGATACTGACTCCTTCACCTACTAAACTATCCATCCTCATCAATAATGCGGAAAACAAAGTGTGCACCTGTTTTACACCTTTATTTCGAATACTGGAAGGATTATTTTATGCCAATACTCAGCACAATACCGGGCAGTGAGAGATCCCCGAAAGCCGAAAGATGATTCTGCTTGATAGCAGCTCAAGCATGCCGAGAAGGTCACGTACAGTGAGAAGAAATTTACCCAGAAAGGCAGAGAGGTGCACGGGAAGATTCGTAGGTCACAGCACATGTAGGACTGCGTTATATTGGTTCATCACTCCAAGTCTAAGTTTAGAGATTGCAGATGATGAAGGAGGAATTGAATTTTGACTGACGGACAGTACTGTTTCTGATACGCATTTGCGTTTCTGAATTTCTGTCAAGACACTCGTGTGCCAATGAGTTACAGTATTGTACACTATACCGTAAAGAACTGTATGATTATCCCGGTAGGGTATCATACTTCGTCGGCGTTGTGGCTCGGTACCGTAGGTCTGACTACTCGAAAGACACGCGAGGTAAGGCGAGCAATGCTTGCTTGGCCTTTCTCTGTAGGCAACAGACTGGCTGTAACGTTTGAAGAAAAATATGAAATAATAATAAACAGGACTGGAACTTGGCAAACAAATCCCATTTCTTCCCCTACCGGATCCACTAGACAAGTGCTGGCACTTGATGGTCGGACTGGCACTAGTCCGACCATCAGTAGAGCCGCATTGTACGAGAACATCGCCCCAATCAGAGAAAATCACATGCCCTCTTGCAAACATCCAGAAGATACCCTAAAGACTAATAAGAGAGAAAAGTGCGTGATAATTAATTTCATAGATGGAAGAAGAAAAAACGACAATATCCTCTTTCTATTTCAGAAATATGTTCCCACGGCCGTCCGTCCAGTTGGTGAGATTTACTCTTATATCGAACTACATCGATTTGCTAAACAGCAACAAAGAATCTGCTGGAGGCATGTTTCGATTCGAGGTGCATGGCCCGGTAACAAGTATAGTAGTAAGCTAATCTTCAGTAATTAGGGCGCGTTACGATAGTTACACCCCGCCCTCTCTGAGTTCTTGTGTCTTGTAAGACAGACAGTGTTATCGTATGTACTACTGTACTGTAACAACGGTTTTGCATGGTGCGAGGGAAATACGTAGAGTAGTCGCCTGCTCTCCAAGATCTCTCGTCAATATTATTTCTGTCAAAACCGTAACAATTTATTCTCTACGTTGGTAGAATATTTACCGAAGTAAATATATGTCTGACTTCAATGTCGAGTCAGATCTTGAAAAGCCGACCCTTCCGAGAGCGCGTGCCGCGTACGACAGGAACTGTCGGGAGGAGTTGGTCTCTCCGGTTTGTCCACAAACGGGCCGCGTACAGCAGGAAGGTAGACTACCGAAGGGCAGCGGATGCAGCAAGTCACCGTTGCCCGGAGACAGGGGTGCCGAGTTGGATAGGCTGATTCCGTGCGCAAGGTTCTAAGATTCAAACGCGAAGTATGTCGCCGCGTGGTTCAACAGTCTCCTCACTGCTCGGTTGTCAATGCTTGACGCCCTCTCGAGCCTTCGACTATGCCGGACTAGTTGCACTAGGATTTGGTTGCGCAATTAAAGCACTGTGTTGTTCTGTTCTTTTTCTCGTTGTTTTCTTTTGATATCTATCCGCAAACGTATCTACTTATATCGCTAATGCAGAGCTACTTCATTCCTAATGCTCCAGCTAGGTGCCTCTCGATAAAGCAAAAACGATGGCCGCTGGCAGAATACTGTATTTGGCGCATATGCCATGTATGCGATATCAACCCTGAATTTCAGATTCCCATTTCGAGAATCGCAAGCCTGATTTATCATATCCATTTCCTTCGTTGGTTCCATGCGTGCAGATTAACACTCAGAGGTTTTCTGTTTTGTTGTTGCGCATTGTATCTCTGTAGATTTTCCTTTCGCGTTGTCCACCCATCCGTTGGGATCCAAGTGAAGCTTGTTGGTGCGCATGACCTGTAGCAGAGCATGGTTTTCATTTGCCAGCTCCTTTGTGAGTCCGTCAGCGATGTTTTCCTTACCTGCTATCCATGCCAGATATCTCAACTCTCCTTTCTCATGGCTTTCTCTTAGTGCGTGCGCATCGATCTGTAGGCGTTTCTCCAATGTTGCGCTGCTCTTGGCTACCACATTAAATACGGTTCTGGAGTCAATGTATCCATCAATCTGTATTGATTGCCCTAGCAGTTCCTCCAATACTGCTCTCACCACAAAGGCCTGGTCAAAACCATACACAAGGGCATGAAGTTCCGCAGCCATTACTGATCTGGTCACACGTTTGCATCTGGAGCTACCGTAGTGTATGATATTCGCATTGTTGTTGGAGTCGACTAGGAGAACGACACAGCCAATTTGCGATTTGTATCTATCGGCGTTAGCGAAAGAGGCGTCCGTGAACAATGCTAAACGAAGCGAACTTCTTTCTAACGGTATGAATGTTAGGCCCATGTCTTTGGTGTTGTGGCAACGTTCCACAATGCTTTCCATTTTCGAATATGTGCTGGCCTCCGGATTGTTCACTTCACTTGCTAAGAGCTGTACGGGTGCACAAAGGTCAGGTCTAGTACAGCATCCGATATACTGTAGTAATGCACGCACGCTCACAAGCTCGTCCTGGTTTCTAGGCCTGGATATCTTTCCAAGTTTGTCCATCTGTCGCAGCAAATGAACTCGGTTTCTTTCAACAGTGATTTGACAACCATTAAATGATGTCGTCTCTCCAGTCTTTAGAATCTTTCGCGGCTTGCATTTAAAACGCTTAGATTCGCGTTCTTCGTCCTTCAAAAATTCAACTGTCCCATGTCCAAACGAGTCGTCGACCTGTAGAGCAGTTACACCCTCAGCATGCATGTCTCCTGGGCGATATAGAAGGCAAGGGTCACCCGTGGTGCTTTTCATAGAAAGCCGTTCTCTGTGATGCGTCCAGTATGTCACAAACCAGTGCAATCCGCTCTCTGGGACTCCATAAAGTGGCTTAAGAACACAAAGCACGACATCCGCACCGAGATTCATTTCTTTTGGTGGACGAGGAAATATTTTTCGTTCCAGAGGTGACTCTGATTGCAAGTAAGCCTGAGAAATATCTCGAATGTAAGATTGGTGCTCTCTAAATATAGCCGCCGTGGCCATCGCAACTCTCTGTCCCATGCGACTTATTGTTGGTGACTTTGTGGCAATAGAGCTAGCCCCCTTGTCCTTATAGTTCTGCGCGACTAGCCGTGACTTTTCTGCAATGCTTCCATCTTCCAAGGTCTTGAGTGTATCCACCCATCTTGATCCGTAGATTCTTGTTCCCTTTGGCACAGACGAAAGCTTCACCACTTCGAATGTTTGTCGTTCCTCCAATCCCTGTAGCTCAGTCATTCTGGACTTTGAAAAATCTCGAGGTTCGTCGGGAGTACAGTACAGGTAACTTCCAGGACCAAACATTGCTTGTAGAGAGATATCTGAACATAAGAAGTTCTCATCCTCCTCAATTGCTCCTGGTTCATTGCTAAGTTCGACGGGTGATTGAGTTGTGCTCCCTTGGAGGTTTTCTTTCGGGAATGATGGCGAGTTTTGAGGCTTAACCACATTCGATCGGAATATCTTGCGCCCTCTCGGAAGTTGCACAACAACTGTCTCTCCATCTATATGAATAAATGGATATGGTCCGTCCCATTTCTCGGTCGTTTTCCTGTAAACGTATACAGGAGAACCTGCGGGCAGTCGGGAAAGTTCCTCGCTATTCTCCTTGGCCTTGGGTCCCCCAGGGTGTCTCAATCCGAAAGCAACTCTCCTCTGTGCCTGTACCTTTCGAACACTGTCCATGGCATCATCCATCGACTTTGCACGTTCTAACTGTGTTGTATTCGGCGCTGACAGAGGGTGTCGAGGGAGGGCTCCATAAACAAGCAGAGTAGGACAGAGTCCTTCAGGCCCTATCGTATCATTTACAGCTTTCAAAGCCATTTGCAAGCAGTCGCTGTCGGACTCACTTGTCGGCAGAGAATCACGGATCTTCTTGAATGCAGCTCTTAGTGGGGCGTGGTAGCGCTCAACATGAGACATAGTGGAAGGGGACTCAATGGGAGCTGGAAGTACAGTAATTCCCTCTGCAGTCGCCGATTCCACGAATTCTTTTGCTATGAAGTTGGTACCTTGATCCATACGCAAAAAATCTGGCGGTCCCAAGTAAACTCTGCTCCAACATCGCAGCAATCCTTTCCAGGTGTCAGATGCCCTTTGTCTGTTTAAGAAAACTGCCGAAGTGTAGTGCGTAGCTTCGTCAACAACATGAAGCACCGGTTTTCCATTGAGTGTCATAATGTCTACTGCAAGAGTATGATTGAACTTCAAGTCATTCGTTCCAACAGTGAGTTTGAACCGTCGCGGTCGTGAAGCATGTGTTGCACATGTTGTGCAAGCTTTTGTCAGTCGCATGATGGCGTCTTGGACTTCTCTGTCCATGTGATCTGGGTTTGCTCTTTTGAGGAGATTTGTGAGTGCAGACACGGAGGGATGCCCAAAATTCCTATGGAGCTTTCGGAGCTCTTTTTCGGAATAAAGGGAGTTCACGACATCTTCCGACTTCCAATTGTGTACCATGAAGTCGTTCTCCAGGGAAACTGATTGGCTTCTATGCTTGTAAGAAATAGACAGTTTTTGTACGCTGATGTCTAATCCCCCTTCTCTCATGTCCCTAAGACACAGTAGTGAAGGAGAGTTGTGAGAAAATATCTGAAACTTGACATGAAGAACGACGTTGAGATCAACAAAAGGTACAGGGATAATAGCAGACCCTAACGAACCCCTTTTTGAACCTCCAAATCCTGACACAGTTCTCCCCTCTGTTCTGTCAATAGACAAAGGGACGTTGTTCTCTCTACAGTATGCTTTATACTGTGAGAGAGACATACATGAAGAGCGATTGGCGCCAGTGTCCAGAATAAGTCCTCTAAACGTGTCCTGTTCACCTAGAGACAGTTGCGCATGCATGAAAGCCATATCTCGCTCCAAATCTGCGATAAAAGACCTACCATGCAGAAAAGAAGCATTTGCCATGTCTTCCTCAAGGGATTTGTTTAGACTGTACTCATCTCTCATCTCATCTTGAAGTTCCAAGATGTTTGCCTCATCGTCTTCATCAGAAATGAAGCCTTGCTCCTCATCTGTATCTCCGGCTGTCCATAGGGCATTTGCGACTTCTGCAAGATCATCAACGGTGTATGTCTTGTTCGAAGAGTTGTTCTTCAGCTTATCAATTGCTGCAACGATTTCCTTGGGAGCATGTTTCTCTCTTGCCATGTGATCTCCGCCACATACCCAGCAACCCTTGACATTGGCCAGCCTACGTCTGTTCTTATGGTATCCACGCCGTACAGTGCTACCCAATTGCTTTCGGGCTTGCCCACCGAATGATTTTCCCAAGCCATAGTGCGCTTGCACATCATCGTTGTGACTATCCACTGCTGTCCAATTTGCGCCTGCTGATCTTGGCTCATTTGAAAGGGAAGCGGCAATGCGGTGCATTGCCTCGTGCGCTGTCTTCGGTACTCTTTCTCTCAAAGATCGTTCGAGATGCGGAATATCCGCAGCCATGACAAGTTGGTCTCGTAGGAAGCTGTCGCGGTGGTACTGAACATCCAACTGGTTCTGTATTCGCGATAGTCGGTGAGAAAGCTCACGGAATACTTCCACTTCACTCTTCATCGGCTGCCGTCGCATTGCCTCCGAAAGTGAAGCCTTTTGCCATATACGCAAGAGTCTGTTACGTTGTTCCTCACTTGTAAACCATTTGCGCAGTGAGTTTACAATCTCTCCGTATGAAGCCTCACTGTTTCTGAACGTAGTAGAATAGTACGACAGTGCATCATCTCGTAGCATTACTGGAATGGCTCTTGCTTTTTCGTCATCGGTGAGGCAGCAGGTGGCGGCCAGTGTTTCAAAGACTTCCAGAGAACCGTCTAGATCCTCTTCCCATTGACCTCCGTACAGTTTTCTTCCGCCGTAGGCTTTCATGAGCGACATAATGGCACCAGAACCCCTCCCTGAACTGTGAAGTCTTATCGCAGTCCCATCATGGCGTTTCTGATCTTGTATCACATTGGATGCAGTAGGGGAATGGGTAGATCGTTTCGAATCTAAAACCCCCATACGCCGAAAACTATACTGCTCCTCAGCTCCGCGGTCATCTTCATTGCCAGTGATAATACCAGCAATGTCGTGTGCCTTTTCGCTGCCGAATTCTTTTGTAGAATACGACTGTCGACGTTGTCTCAAGTCTCTCATGGCACTTCCCTTGCGGCTTTGTTCGTCAGGATCATTTTCATGAACCTCTGTCACATCTCTCCGGTCAACATTCCTTACTGGCGTGCACGAAATTTCAGGTTCTAGACGGGGAAACGTGTCCGCTGTCAAGCACTCCGTGAGTGCATTTGCTCTCGAAAGACCGCGTTGTTTCCGAACTTTCACTCCTCTCGACCGTAAGAAGTCCACCCATTTAACTTGCTGTGTTGACGACATGGCCTTGATCGAGGCTTTCCGAAATGTACACGTGAAGTCTATCCAAAGCTCTTCTTCGCGAAGTGCTTTGTTTGCCATTAAACATTCCCACATTTCCGTACTGTAATTTCGTACGTCTTCCTCATAAGCCTTGACAAGCTCTCGGTCAGCGCCTTCTGGTGGTGGTGCTGGATCGCCAAGGTCTTGTCCTTGAACAGGGATGTACTCCAAATTTGGGTTGGCTACTGTAGCGTCTTCTTCAACAGGAGACTCGCACATGTCGATTTGTTTTGCAGAGCTATACTTGTCCGTTTTGTTGCTGCAGCTTCAAGGGACAGTTATAACTGTCAAAACCGTAACAATTTGTTCTCTGCGCTGGTAGAATATTTACCGAAGTAAATATATGTCTGACTTCAATGTCGAGTCAGATCTTGAAAAGCCGACCCTTCCGAGAGCGCGTGCCGCGTACGACAGGAACTGTCGGGAGGAGTTGGTCTCTCCGGTTTGTCCACAAACGGGCCGCGTACAGCAGGAAGGTAGACTACCGAAGGGCAGCGGATGCAACAAGTCACCGTTGCCCGGAGACAGGGGTGCCGAGTTGGATAGGCTGATTCCGTGCGCAAGGTTCTAAGATTCAAACGCGAAGTATGTCGCCGCGTGGTTCAACAGTCTCCTCACTGCTCGGTTGTCAATGCTTGACGCCCTCTCGAGCCTTCGACTATGCCGGACTAGTTGCACTAGGATTTGGTTGCGCAATTAAAGCACTGTGTTGTTCTGTTCTTTTTCTCGTTGTTTTCTTTTGATATCTATCCGCAAACGTATCTACTTATATCGCTAATGCAGAGCTACTTCATTCCTAATGCTCCAGCTAGGTGCCTCTCGATAAAGCAAAAACGATGGCCGCTGGCAGAATACTGTATTTGGCGCATATGCCATGTATGCGATATCAACCCTGAATTTCAGATTCCCATTTCGAGAATCGCAAGCCTGATTTATCATATCCATTTCCTTCGTTGGTTCTATGCGTGCAGATTAACAATTTCTTCTCTGAGACATGTTACCGCCTTCCGAGATGTTCTGACAGTTTATTCAGACGCATGTAAACTTAAACGGGTAAATCTTCGAACGTGAATGAAGCAGCGAAAATGCTCTCTGGACGCCGTTCTCTTTCTCGCAATACCGTACTTTCATGATGTAATGCTTTGTCCCGTTCGATAGCCTCTACAGCTGACTCTTGCGAACGACGTGGGCCCGCATCGCCAATAAAGTGGTAGAATACAGTAGTGTACTGTAGTACGTAGACGCTTGTTCAATCCACCGCTCTTCACATCTTGAAAGCACACCATGCAATGTCATAGAGCTCGGGCCAAAGACGATAGATATTCTCATTCTACCTTGGCCGTGTGAGCGAGTCCTCCGTTGGGCCTCGTCCGGTATTGCTCATGGATCATGCAAGGTTTCGTGCATAGGTGACAAGGAGAGTAAATCTATCAATATTAAAAGGAAAAAGTACTTGTAATTTTCAAGCAATCACCATTTTTTATGTCTTGCGACGGGAACACTCTCAGCCGTTCGTCTACTGGGACTTGGCGAAAACAAACACGGACAAAGACGAGGAGTGAGATTGAAGCGCGCGGACACTTTTGCACCCCAACCGCGCACAAAGATCGGACATCGAAGCAAATTAAAAAAAATAGAAAAGTATGCCTGTTTTGTATTTTTGGGTTGTTACACTCTTATACGTAGCAAGCTGTGAGCAATCGATTGAGATATTTTTTCTTTAATTTCAACCACGTCGTTCTGAGATACGGCGCACTGTCTGGTGCCGTTACGCGCGGCGGTGCACCTTGGCCCGTGTCGGAGATAATTTTCAAAATATTTTGCATGTCCGATCTTTTTGTCACTGTCCGACAATTGCAGCACCCCCCCTTTACGAACTAAGCACTGATGCTGGTGGCTTTTTCCTTCCTCTCGCACACACTCATTATGGCTGAAAACTCTAGCCACAGTCTCCTGTGCCATTGTTTGAATGCCATGAAGCAGTCTAAAGCCAATAACACTTGCTCAGACGTTCGTTTTGGCAGTCCTTTACTACCGTTGTTCAAGGACCGCAAACCGGTCTTTTTACTTGCATGGCACCATTCTAGCTTTTACGTGAAACTCCCCATGTCTGCCTACCCCTTCAATGTCTAGACGATGTGGTCCGCTCTAGCGCCAAGGCGCTACCCGACTACACTGGACGCCGTTAGTGGCACGACAGGCTGCTACTAGTTGCTACTAGTTTGTTCTGTATGGTATTGGACCGTTGCCCGCATAATATGCGGGCGAAAAATATTTTGCAAGGTCATCTCATACGTACAGTATCCAGACTTTTGCTTTCTTCATAAGAAGGAGAAAGACACCCCCTCCCCACCGTACTTTCGTACTTGAATTCTGTATTTCGAAGGAACGATGTTGGTAAGAATTAAAACCCCTTTCTGGTGGTTTTCGGAAATGCCGGGGCAAAGAAACGCTTCTGAGTAAACCTCGACACGTTTTGTATTGAATTCTTCGATTCAAAGCGCCCGTTTAAAAGGGCAATTGGTTTCTTCAATTCAAGTACTGTAGATCCTTACTCTTTCTGTGTATCGAAAACTGCTATCCCGATGTTGCGGAACATCGGGATAGCAGTTAACATTCCGCAACATGTTATCGCCAACGGCTAAAAATACTGTACGTTAAAGAAATGATGCGTAAATTTAATTTTTTATATTGTAATTTTATTTTACTGTAATTGCAAGGGCCTCGCTTCCTTCCAGAAACGCCCCGCAACTACTGTAGCAAAAGTTGAGCTCTTCCCACGGATCCCATCACTCGGAGATGACGATCACGAGAGCGTACCAGCCCCTGACAGAAGTCGCAACTGCTCCCGATCACGAGAGCATACCAGTCCCTGACAAAAGTCGCAAGTGCGCCCTGTTCGCAGCACAACTGTTCATCGGTGCGTACCGAACATTCTTAATGGACAATGCTGAGTCGAGCTCAAAATGGAGTGAAGAAACAGCTAACTATTGACGACATTACACAGACCCTATTGAATCTGTGTGCGATGAGTTTCGCAACCCGCAGACAGTCTTGTTACTGAAATGGTGGTCGTGTCTTGAGACGTTTCAAAACACATCCGCCACATGAAATGCTACTCAACGCATCGAACAGCACTGTGCTTTGAGCGACTTCTACCGGTAACAAGACAGCACACCCTATCACAACCCAAGTTGCACAGCTATCCTAATCATGCTTTCCTCAGCGCGCGTGTCGTGCCGCGCAGCAAACACAGTGTATTCCAGCTCCTTCGTATTCGACTCAATGCGCATCCCACGGGAGAAGCGAGGACTGTTCACCTCCACCACCGCTTGCTTGCAACCAACCGAATCGCAATACGTGCTCATTCTCATCGCGTGCCCGTGGAACAAGACCATGTGACCACGTGTGGCACAACTGTTGTTCTCATCGCATAGAACCCGAGATACGGCGTGCTTCTATTGCCAGCACTCCACAACCCGTGGAGGTCTTGGGATCGATGCCCTTTATTCTTTTGAACCTCAGGGCTTTGAGGCTTTATGTATGGATTTGACTACCGGAAAACTACAGAAATCGCTAGACAGTTCCTCTCTTCTAGAATACATGCACCATCATGGTGCATCAAATAATGTCAAATGCAAGAGAGGGACAGCTGACACTTCCCACAAGGTACTGTGTCACAGTACCACAGTCCTCCCTCTCAAAGACTCCGTAAGGAGTTTCGGGCTCGCTGAACCTTAGCTTTGTCCGCAAAGGTCTTTAGAAATTGTTCCACCATATCTGGGATATCTTCATGCATGCACTGCAGAGATTCCCAATTAGGTTCCTCGTGTGCGAATCCTTTCCATTTAACGCGAACCTCGTATCTCTTCTCCCTGAAATTGTAGCGCAGATCCAAGAGCTTGAGTGCGACATTGTAGTGAATGTCATTATGGTCGATAGTATCGAGTAATTCCTGAATCACATTAAGTTGTGAATCGGCGTAGAACTTCAATCTATTGGCATGGACAAGCGCGATCCTTTCATTGACCAAATCCTGGCACTCATAGACCCAGTCAGATACAGCACGGATAATGTTTTGCGGTCCTAACCACTGGAGTTGAAGCTTTCTTCCATCTTGTGCTATGCGCTTGGCCACTAAGACGAAGTCGCCAACAGAGAAGTTTGCGTGTTGCACATTGGTCTTTCGATTATGTGCGTTGATGGAGGCCTCTCTGCGTTTGGTCCTTCGGGCGGCCACGTCTTGATGCAAGGATTCCAACGATTCAAGAAGAGCGTCAGTACGTATGCACCGTAAAAGCTTGATTGAATCGAGAGACTTGGGCTTTGAGTGTGTTGGGGGAACGATAAGGCTGAGAGGGTTGTCCGGTGGTAAACCAGAGAACACTGTAATAGGCGCACGGTGACCAAGACTCGCCACCTTCGCGTGGTTCAAAACGGATTGAGTGATCGGAAGAATGTACGGCCATTCTTTTTCTTGCATACGGAATTCTGAAAGAAGGGCACGGCAAGTTCGAAGGACTTCGCGGCAAACTCTTTCTACTGTTCCATTTGCTTGAGGTGTGTTGGGTGTGGTAAAGTGATGGTGGGCATGAAGCGCGCGATTAACCTTATCCATAAGGATATTTTTGAAATGGCTACCTCTATCAGAGATCCATACTGGCGAGACACCGAAGGCTGCGAACCAGTTAAGTAGAGCGTGGACAGCTGACTCAGCGTCTGGTTCTGTAGCGAGTTGTAACCACGTATACATCGAGGCGTCATCTTTGATGATTAAAGCGTATTTGTGCGTAGTCACACTGTCCCCCATATACAAGAAGTCAAAATGAATGATCTCGTTGGGCTTATCGGAATGAAGTGCATGGCCATACGGGCGAGGGACACGTTTCCCTGCGACTGTCGCGACACAATGCAGACACGAACGACAGAAGGATGAGATGTCCGCATGCATGGTGTTCCAAAAATAATGTTCTTTGATAGAATTGTGTGTACTTTCAAACGCCCGATGACCAGCACGACCGCAGTGACCAATGACGCAGATACGCAGTTGTAAATGGGTGCAGGTAGCCGGAATGAAGATGGAACCGTCTCGATTCTTAAATAAACCACCACTCAAGGTCAAACGAAAATCGGATTTGTCTTCATCCGTAATCGCCTGTTGTGCGGCAAAAATGTCGGCCGTGGACGGCCATGTGAAATCTGGGTCGTAATCGGGGGCAAAGGGAGCTTGGAAGAGTGCAGCAATGCGCAGATGTTGGACTTCCACCGCCTGGTTACGAGTGTTTTCTGGCTCCGATCCCCAGCGTGACAAAAGATCAGCCCAGCAGTTGTCTTCTCCGGATATATGTATGATGGTGTAGCTGAAATTAGCTAGAGTCATACCCCAACGTTGTATCTTGCCCAAGTTGGCTTTTGTCATCCGTGCTGCACAGTATTCGGGGTTGAATATGAAAACAAGATTGCTGTGATCAGTGAACAGATGAAAACCTTGTGGGCGCATGAGGAGGTAGTCGAAGCGCTCGACGCTAAAAATGATTGCTGCCGCTTCCTTTTCGGGTGTAGACCAGCGCGAGCTGGCGTCTTTAAAAGAACCAGAAAGGAAAGCGAGCGGAGAGTGTTTTTGTTCTGCCACCGGTAGGTCCAACTCGCACGGCGCGATCTGCGTTAGTACACCGGACCAATGCTTGTCGCTGGCATCGGTGAATAAACATAACAGTTTCGAAGCGTCTGGGTGAGCGAGAGTGACGGAATGCGCAAGAGCGTTCTTGGCGTTGCTAAAAGCTTGGGAATGTACCTCAGCCCATCCGACGTCTCCCAGCTTGATCTTAGAGGCACGCCGCTTCGTCCGACCACCTGCCTTGTTATAAACGTTTTCCAAAAGTGCAATTAAAGGGGCCATCAAGGTCGTGAACTCTGGAATACCCGCGCGCATCCAGTTAGCGGCACAGGCGAATTGTTGCAGCTCATCACCTTTTTGTGGATGGGGCATGTCTAGCAAAGCCTGTAGTCGAGCAGGGTCCATGCGTACCCCTGTGTCGCTGATTAACCGTCCACACCACTTGACTTCTCGCAGGAAAAGTTTGCATTTGGACGCATGTAGCTTGAGTCCTCGACTCTGACAGAGCTGGAAAAACTTTTTGAGAGTATCCAAAAGTTCAGTTGCGTCTTTGGCGTGAAAAAGCATGTCGTCGAGCCAAAGAAGTAGCTTATCCGAGATATCATGGCAGATCAGTTGTACTGAACTTTGACAGTAAGCCACAGCGTTTCTCTGCCCATGCATGACACGAGTAGGGGTGTATACGCCATCAGGCGTGATGAAACTTTGGCACTCCTGCGATTTCGCAGCGAGAGGCAGTTGCCAGTATCCTTGACACAAATCGATGGCAGCAAAACATGTCTTCCCGGCTAATCGAGAAATCACTGTTTCAAGGTCGGGCATGGGCCAGGCATGTGCCAGGGTAACTTTGTTGACAGGTCGCAAATCTGTAGTGAATCGGAATTGTTCCGGTCCGTGCTTGGGTACAATGAGAGGGGCGCATGCCCACGAGCTCTCACTGTTACGTCGCACAAGCCCCAATCGTTCCAATTCAGCAACTTTGTGGCGAAGAAAGGCTGCTTGGGGTGGCGCATATCGTCGTAGTTTCACACGCACGGGCTCTGCGTCAGGTTTGAGGCGGATGTTCATTGGTGGCACATCGACGGGTGGATCGGAACCAAGTTTGACACGGAACACGTCGACGTATTGTTGGAGCATACCTTTCAAAGTTTCGGCATGGGTGGAAGATAGGCCGTTGTCGATGGCTTCGGTCAACATGCGGTCCAGATGTGGGGTTACATTCTGTTGAGCGTGGTCGCCTGCATCAATTATGTCCAGCTCGGGTGTCTCCTGTTCATTTTTTGTTTTGGCAGGCGCCACAGCACTGTCGTCCTCGCTGTCAGCCAGGAAGGTTGCTTGTGTAATGACCTCTTTAGAAACTAAGCGAGACAGAGCTCCGGCATGTTGGTCTGATGCTGCCATATTCGCGTCGGCGTGAAAGGAAATATGCGAGCAATCCACATCATTGTACTGACGGCGAACACGTACCAAGTGATCATCGAGATTAAATCCAAGGGACTGTAGAAGTGGCCTCGACAGCAAAACCTCGTCCATAGGCTCCTTAAACACCATATATTCCACATTGCGTAGTCTGAAGGGTCCCTCCAATGTCTGAAGGGTAGTTGAAATACGAGCCTTCTGTTCCGCCGTGATTACAATCGGCTGATCTCCGCCTTTGACAGCTAGTTACATGGTGATAGGGGTTGCCAAGGGCAAGACCGAAACAAAAACATCCGAGAGGGCCAATTTGTTGAGGTGTGTCTCCGATAATGCAGCATGGTCGGAGCCATAATCACCATTGATAATGACGGGTATGGTATCCGCCAACTTGGCTTTGATACGACCGTCGCGGCGCTCAGCAAGGGTATGATTCTGTTCTGGTGTAATCGTACCAGAGACAGTGAGCTGTTTCAAGGCACCTGATGGTTTGGGCTTGTTTCGTAAATATTGCTCCAAAAGGCGCTTCTTGGTTTCTGGCGACGACTTCGGGCATTTGTTGATAAAATGTCTCTCGCCTGCACACGTATTTGTGTTCAAACACGACGGCGGGAGTTTTTTCTGGGGGTCAGTTGGGGAATGTGGATCCGTGTTTATGCCACTCGTAACGTTACGAAACGAAAACCGCGATTTAGGGTGAGGAAAGTCGCTCGGCACACCAGATGTCCCGTTGGAAGTTTTTCCCCGTTGTACGCGGCGATCCGTATGTCTCTGTGGCCCTTGTCTGCCCTTGTTATACTCGTTTCCATTTTTATCGTAGTCAGAACGGTTGTAAGCAGATGAAGGATACTCTCTTTCATTGCATGGGACAAATTGTTCACAAGCCACTGCCATATCAACCACATATTTGTAAAAACCTTTCCAGTCTTTCTTTAAAGACGACTTGTGCAAAGCCAGGTCGTTTTCAATTTTCCTCCGGAGCGTCGGGGGTCGCAGCAAACTGCAGATATGGCGAACAGCTGCCTTGGGGTTGTCCGTCTTGATATTATCCAATTTCTTGCTACGCAAGAAAGTAATGTAGTCAGTGAAGAGGGAAATTATTCGTAACTTTGGGTCAGTTTCAGCAGTTTTAATACGCACTGACTTGCGCACGAGAGAATCAAGCTCATCAACTGTAAAACTATCAAGCGAGTAGTTGTCTTGAGCAATTAACCATCTCTCAAGGGTTTCGTCCTTCAATTCAGCCCGCGTAGTGACGCCGGGGAAAGTTTCTAAGTCAATAAGTGATTCAAGCAAATCGAAATCGACAGAAGAGACCAACGAAACCGGTTTAAAATCACTTCCTTGTGACTCTGCCTCTGAAACACGTAGAAGATAGCGCTTCCTCTCCCGCAAAAAAATGTGAATCGTCTTTCGTCCAAGTTCTGTTAGTTCGGGATGCCGCTCCGGAATAAAAACCGGCGGCCCGACAGTAGAATGGGTTTTCAAACTCATGATCGTAACCTAAGGAGGCTTAGTGATCACTATTGCCAGCACTCCACAACCCGTGGAGGTCTTGGGATCGATGCCCTTTATTCTTTTGAACCTCAGGGCTTTGAGGCTTTATGTATGGATTTGACTACCGGAAAACTACAGAAATCGCTAGACAGTTCCTCTCTTCTAGAATGCATGCACCATCATGGTGCATCAAATAATGTCAAATGCAAGAGAGGGACAGCTGACACTTCCCACAAGGTACTGTGTCACAGTACCACACTTCTTGAACACAAGTGCATCGCTGGGAAGATGTCCAAGGGCTCGAGCGTCTATGCAAGCCTCCTCGTCATTTCCGTCGCTTTCACTACTGCTCGATGGGTCGTCACTTTCATCTGGGGTTGGGGTGGAACCGGCGTTTTCCTCGCTTCCATCACTAGAGCTTTCGCCGCCCACGATCGGAAGACTAGCCACATTCGCCGTGTTCTTGGAGAAACAAATTGCGTCGTCTAGCTGCACGCACACCTCCCCATCTGTTGAACAATCAGCACTAGAAGTGCATAGTTCAGGTCCGTCCGAAGGAACACAAATGCACCTCTCACCTGCAGAGCACAGAGACGCGTCTGGACCATTGCAGATTCTTCCTTCTGTACACTCGGACGAACTCGTGCAGGGCGCCCCTGTGATCCTGTCACCACTACCGGTATCGGAGTCCGTGTCATCACTTGTAGCTGTGTCCCCTTCATCACTAGAGCTTTCGCCGCTCACGATCGGAATACTCAAAATTTGCGCAGTTTCCTCGGAGAGGCAATGCATCGTATTCTCTGCGAGCACGCACACTTCTCCAACTGTTGAACAATCAGCACTAGACTGGCACGGCTCAAGTCCGCCTGAAGGTTGACAAAAGCAACGCTGACCAGGAGGGCACGTGGCCAGTTGTCCGCCTACACAGGTTCTTCCTTCCAAACAATCGGACGAACTCGTGCAGATCGTCCCTGTGATCCCGTCACCGCTACCGGCATCGGAGTCCGTGCCATCGTTTGTGGGTGTATCCCCGTTATCACTAGAGCTTTCGCCGCCCACGATCGGAAGACCAGCCACATTCGCCGTGTTCTTGGAGAAACACAATGCTTCGTCTAGCTGTACGCACACCTACCCATCTGTTGAACAAACAGCACTAGAAGTGCATAGTTCAGGTCCGTCCGAAGGAACACAAATGCACCTCTCACCTGCAGAGCACAGAGACGCGTTTGGACCATTGCAGATTCTTCCTTCCGCACACTCGGACGAACTCGTGCAGGGCGCCCCTGTGATCCCGTCACCACTACCGGTATCGGAGTCCGTGTCATCACTTGTAGCTGTGTCCCCTTCATCACTAGAGCTTTCGCCGCTCACGATCGGAATCTTTTGAGCATTCGCAACTTCCTCCGACAAGCAGGCTGCGCCGCCGGTCAGTTGTGCACACACTTCCCCAGCTGTCGCACAATCGGCGCTAGACGTGCATGGCTTAGGTCCGTCCGAAGGTGCACAAAAGCAATCCTCGCCGGCGGGGCACGTGGTAATTTCTCCGTTTGTGCAGATCGTCCCATCCGCACATTCCGGTGAGCTCGTGCAACGGCCACCAGTTAGCCCCACTTGGTCTGCCGTGGACAGAGATTTGCGAACAAATCGTACAAAGCCGTTTGAAGTTTCCGTCGGAGCTGCTTTTCTCGCGGTATATTGTCCGATCTTGCTGTTCAGCGTAAGAGTGTTCTGAAGACGGGGGTTGGTGATAGATGCTGCTGCATCCAGCCCAGGAAACTTTGTTTGCGAGGCGGTCTTGAGATGGGTGTTATATTGATCCGCAAGACGGTCGGCAACAACAGCAGCGCTGGGACTGGTCATCTTGCGTTCTCTTGGACTGAATTGACGAAACGCATAGAGCGACTGATGATCCGGAATGATTGCAACAGATCCAGGCAAATCCCTTTTGAGGAAGGATTTGATTATGTTCCATCGTGAGCGAGTGATGTGGCGCGAAAAAAGGCTCTTTGCTGCCAGGGAAGCTTTCCGGGGGTGAGACAGGAGCCATTTCCCAGACCGAGATGGCGATATCGGGGCTGGAGCAGCGAGCACAAAAGCAAGGAGGGTGCATACTACCGATAAGCGTTGCAGCATAGACATGTTGACTTGCGATTGTCACGGGAGCCGAGGAAACTTCCGACGGACGGTGCCACACGATCCTGATTATAGGCAGGTTAGATCGTGAGCCTTGCACACTGCGGGCAGCCTCGTCACAGCATCACTGCTGCCGATGTTTCAGTCACCAGCGAAAGGACCTGAATAATGGTATTCATGCAGTATCACCGCCCTGTTGGACATTTTGGGTGGGCAAGAGGGTTCAAACGTGTCTGCAGGAGAAGCGATTCTGTGGAGCAGTGGGCACCCGTGCCTACGGTAGTCCGAGAAGGGTGCCTTGCTCCATCCACATTCACATTCTTTTTAGGTTTTTCTGGAGCTTGTCAGAGATCAAACGCTGGCACGAGCGGGTGCTACGCACTGAACATTCTGTAAGCTTCCGAAGGTGAATTCTTCACCTTCTATGGGCGCAGGCTTGCGTCCGGAGCATTGCTATCAAACGTCATTGCATAAACCTCCATAAACATGTTGAAAATCGATACGCTTGATGGCGTCGATTCCGCAGAGCCATTGGAACCACAGCACAGTCATTCTCCGCACAGTCATTCTTCATACAGTCGTTCCTGCGGGTTTTCTCCTCTTCAAAAGGCCCCCATAAGAGGTTTGGTATGACGTAGCTGGGACAAAAGACGTCAAAAATTATCCCTTTTCACATGTGTGTACAGTACCAGAGACTCCGGTCTCATTCGTGACTTTATCTGCCTTGAACCACATGGTCTTGAAGGATTCGTCGTACTGTATTCTTCCGTTAATATACTGTAGTGTCGATCTGGTCCCGAAACAAACAAAACAGAGTGAGAGATGTCGGAAAACTCCTATGACAGAGTGTTCCTTCGAGGTCAAGTCTTCGGTCTTGTGCTAACGGCAGGCGCACAGGAGCCTGGGTTGTTCCTGTTGGAACACGGATCGGTTGAGGACGGGAGTTGTGACTACTCGCGCGGGAGAGTATCACCAATGTAGCAATAAAGCTCCAATGTTTACTGATGTTCGTCCTAGCCCAAAAGGGAATGGAACTATTTCCAGAGCGAAGCTCGTAGCCTAGTTCGCAATGCGCGCACTGTCTCGCGCTGTTCCTGGAGGCAAGGGGAGACACCACTAATTGCATTCTACACTACCAGGCCCGGACCTTTGGCCTCTCTAGCATTTCTTACCTTGCTGTACAGCACATGCTGTACAGCACAACACGAATGTTCCCCGATCCTTCGACACTCGGGGATTTTCTGAGGCCGAAGTCTGGGTCAGTCCTCCCTTTGGCGAGGCAGCGGGGTACGGACGACCCACTGTTGGACAGGGACGTTTAACGTTCCAGTGTCAAGCAAGTTTTCCAAGGCGGCACATGGACTGGCTTTGGTCAGGCCGTCTGCTGGGTTGTCTTGCGAGCGTATCCATCCTACGTCACTAATTTCTTGTCTCCCGTAAGCCTCGCGGGCGGCTTGTATGTCGATCATGAGGCGCTTCTCCGTGGTAGTAGTTGACTTCACAATCGTCTTGAACAAGCTCTCCGAATCTGTGAACATGGCAAGCGGCAGCATTCTCCCAAGTACGTGTCGCAGATCATGACGAAGGAGATATGCATAATCGAATCCATCTGCGAACGCCAACACTTCTGCCCCCATCACTGACCGGGTGACTCGCTTGCTCTTGTATGACGAGAAATGAACAATGTTACATCGTCCTGTGATATCGTATATAAGCACCATGAAGCCAAGCTGCGACCGTAGATCCGGGGTATTTGCGAAAGATGAATCTGTAAAAGCTCGCACCGACAGCGTTTTGTCGTCGAGACGTTGCTGCCTGATTCCTCGTTTCGAGTGTGTGTGTGCTCGCTTGATGATGTCATTGATGGCCTTGACATGTTTCGATTCGAACTTCGGCTCAGTGACCTGAGCGGCAAGGTTGACAGCAGCAGAGAGGTCTGGACGTGTATGCGTGAGCCAGGCCAGTTCGTGCCTTTTGAACCGAAACTCGTAGAACGTGCTATGTTTTGCTAATTCTGTGATCCTCGTAGCATACCGCTGTTGATGCATAAGATATCCGTTCTCGATCTCTTCAATTTGAATTCCCGCGAACTGAAGGCTTCCGACCTCCCGTGTCTTGGACTGGAAGCGAATCCCAGTCTCCTTGGACTCTTCCTCAAACTGCGTCGTTCCAGTGCCAATAGTGTCGTCTACGTATGCGCCGGTCATACCTTTCAGCTTGCCTTCAACGACCTTTGAGAACAAGGATAGATCGCCAGTAGTCGGAGTCATGCCGAGATCGCAGATGAGGTGGTTCGAGAATGTGGCATGCCAGTAATCTCCAGAGTCCGACAGGCCGTACAGAGGCTTTCGCAATTTTAGCAGCTGATCTGATGAAAGATTAAACTCGCGAGTCGGTTTGACGTAAACGTCGCGCATGAGCTTGTCTGCGCTCTGTAGGTACGCTTGCGAGACATCTTGGGACCACAGTCGGAACCCGAAGATAGCGGCAATGGCCACGAGAAGACGTACCGAGCTCTGGCGGATGTTGGTGCTGTTGTGTACCAAAATGTTCTTTTCGATGTCCGTATGTCCTTGGACGACGAAGCGGGCTTTGCATATTTCTTCCGCAGTGTCTACATTTTTGACAGCTAGCACAAAACGGCCGCCTAGTACATTAGCACCAGTGGGCACATCCTCTCTGCATACAATCTCATACACTCCTCTTTTTGCTAGCCCGGCTAGCTCCTTGGCCTTGGCTGCGTCGAATTCCCCAGAACGCCCTCTGCGATCGGCGGGATGCAGTATCTCTGTCACGAAAACACCGGGGGGGTGTTGGTCCCTGAACTGTTCCATGCCGTCTAAAAGGCGTTTAATTTCCCTATCGCCTTGCTCTGCGGGCATCGGGATGACTTGTGACAAATTATAATGCTTTTCCTTCCCTTCCCAGTCCACGTACACTTCTTTCTGCATCATCCTTATCACTTTATATGGTCCCAACCACGCTTTCTTCTCCTCCCGATAAACGAGAACGTCGTCTCCCGGCTTGATGTTGTAGCGTGTGGCAGGCGGAAGCTTAGACCGTAGGGCTTGTTGGATGCGAAGTTCTGCAGTAATCGTCGCCATTTCTCGTTTACCTGCTTCCAGTGCGGCCATGCGTTCTCTCTGAGCTGGTAGGCGTGCATTGACGACGGGGAATGCAGGGTCAACACCGTAGACCAGGCGAGACGGTACCCAACCGTCAGGGCCGAGCGTGTCGTTTGCCGCTTTCACGGCCAATCGGAGCGCTATTTCTGGGTCCAACTTCGGATATTGTGAGCGGATGACCCGAAAAACGCGGCGCAGCGGGGCATGATATCTCTCGCCAATGCCGAGGGAGTTATGACTTTGAGTGCCGGAGAGCTGTAGATCAATCCCATGGAGTGTCGTAATGTCGTCCCAGAACTTAGAAGTGAATACTGAGCCCTGATCTGCACGGATTCGGTTAGGTATACCAATGTAAACAGTAACCCATGCTTCTAAGAAGGCATCCCAAACGTGCTGTGCCGTCAGACTCTTCGGTAGTGCGACGTTCTGGTACCCAGTGTGTGTGTCGACTATGTGGAGGACGGGGTTGCCGCCTACCCAGAAGAGATCGATGGCCACCTCGTGGTTAAAAATAATTGCATCAACTGGTAGCGATACACGGAACCTGTATGGCCGGATTCCAAAGCGTTTACATCCCTCACACTTGTCGACGATATCTTGTATGAGCTTCGGAGTATCCGTTTTGACACGGTCGGGAGTGCCACGTTTCAGCAAGTTGAGCAGCTTCTGTCGGGACGGATGGAAGAAATGGAGGTGCAGCCTTTCGAGTTCAGTTCTTGTGTACATCACCTTGTGTACGTCCCACTGAACGAAGAGATGTCCGTGTGTTCTGACTATGGGGATGGTCCAACTGTCAACCTTACTCACTAACGTGTTGTCCACATTATCTACGATGAGCTTGTACCTGTCGAGTATGTCGAGGCCTAGAAGTAACGGTACATCAGCGTCCACAACGTCAACCCAGAACTCGATGTAATACCCTTCCTTAACGCGCATTCTGATGTTGATCATACCAAGACTGTTGCGAATACCATCCCCAAACTTGTAGGAGTATGGTGACTTTCTCAGTTGAAATGGACGTTTGCTGGAGCGACAGTATGCCTTTGCCTGCGCGAGTCCACAGACTGATTTCTGCGCTCCCGTGTCCGTACATGCACCTTCGAATGATAGATCGTTGTATTGACGAGTAGGGCATGCCGGGTTGGCTCTGACCTTCAGTACTGTTTTGATGAGATGACCTTGATAGCGAAGACTCGATGTCGGTTCTGTGGTACGCATTGCTCCAACGAACCTGGGAGGGACGACGAGGTCGTGTCCGGTCTTATCTGGTGGTACTCTGTGCCTGAGTGCCGGGACTTGTTGGCAAATCAAGCCCCGTTTTAAAAATGCACAGGTAAATCCAGATCACCATCTAGATCAGCGCCCTCTTCGTCTGATTGCAGTGGCAAATCAAAGTGGACACTGTGATTGACGGAGGCTTCGTGTTCGAGGTGTGTCATCAACGCTTCATTTGCGTTTTCCTCATCGAGGTCGTCCTCGTCGGTGTCATTTGAGACGAGAAGTGTCTCCATGGCGTCATTGAGGTCCTGAGCGAGGGAATCAGCAACGTCTGCAATGTTTGCTCGCGAAGGCCCGGGGCGACTAGCTGCGGCCTTCAAACGGTTCTGCGCCACGAGCTTCATGTCAAGCGGTTTCGTGCACCTATACCAACGGCATCCCGTATTACCACAGTTGTGGCACGTGAGGTCTGGATTCTCGGTTCGCTTCCCATGCCACGTTTTATTTGGATATGTGCGGTGCTGAGTTCGCATGGACTGGAAATGATGGGGTAGCCGGGGAACAATTGATGCGCGACTGCGTGGCTCTCTGCCGTAACGACCTTGACCGGCAAAATTAGTCGACTTCCAACGTGAACTGCGAAGCGTGTTGCTGCTGCCTGCAGGACTGTCGATGGAGGCTGCCTGATGCTTCGTGGTTTGCTGGAGAGAATATTCAAGACGCTCAATCAGGGGGTGGCACTTCAGCTCGTTGGCAGTGACATTCGACAGCACTGTGCGGGCCCACTCGCGACCAAGTACAGCTTGCTGCAGGTGGAGCATCTTGGCCCTATCGGTCCGGTCTTCGGGGTGGGACATTGGGGTGAGCCGATCGATCTCGTCAACGGTGGCGCGAAATGCTTGGCCTTCGGTGGCGTTGTCAGTCTCGAATTGTATGCTCACTTCGTTCAATCGATGTGAGATGGAGTCCTGCTTGGCGGCTGATGCATACCGGTCGTGGAAACGTCGAACGACTTCTCCCCAGTTGGTGATTCTACCTTCAACGTCGTTGATAAAGAATTGGAGTGCGGCGCCGTCAAGGAGGTAGTGCATGTAGCTGATCTTGTCCGCACCGGTCACCTTATTTTGACTGCACATGAACTGGTAGCGACTAAGTTTAGTCAGCCAGTCCTCGTCAACCTTGCCCCAAAACTTCTGCCTATCAGATGAGTAAGCGACACTCATTCCCTTCGCGGCGTTGCTGGCGTTTCTAGCCTCCCAATTACGAGGGGATGCATGCTGTCCGGGCTGTTGCGCTTGAGAAAATTCAGGGTTGGGGGACAGCGCGAAGGGGTTTGTGGCAGGGCTTTGAATGCCGTTGCTGGGTGAACTTGGCACAAACTCTTCACGCTTGATTGCCTTAAACTGTGCGACGGCTCTGTTGCGCTCTTCTACATCCTGTGGGCGGCACCAGATTGTGTGAAGGAGACGGTTTACGATGAGGCTACCGGAGGCACTGGTTGAAGGAGTATCCACGCCATGGTCGTTTAGGAGAAAACGGATCCTCTTGTAGATTTCATAATTGACTGTCACCATGGGATCCACGAGTTCGCGAGGTTCAAGGTCTTCACGAATCTGTTGTAGGAGAGCATCGCCTCTAGGCACTGGGTACTGTGTGGATTATCCATAGAACAGATTGAAGAGACCCTCCTGGTGTGCATTACTCAGGCGTATGTTGCCAAATGGACCAATTTGCGGGTTGTCAGCGGGATCGGTCACGGGGGGAATCGGGGCAGGGAAGCTCGGGGCCGGTGGGGAAGGAGGGGACATGGTCAGTTCCTCCTTCTTTCTTTCAAGGGTTTGTTCTTCTTTCTCGTGTAAGGATGACAAAGAAGTCTTCCTTAATTCCGGAATGTCGGAAAACTCCTATGACAGAGTGTTCCTTCGAGGTCAAGTCTTCGGTCTTGTCCTAACGGCAGGCGCACAGGAGCCTGGGTTGTTCCTGTTGGAACACGGATCGGTTGAGGACGGGAGTTGTGACTACTCGCGCGGGAGAGTATCACCAATGTAGCAATAAAGCTCCAATGTTTACTGATGTTCGTCCTAGCCCAAAAGGGAATGGAACTATTTCCAGAGCGAAGCTCGTAGCCTAGTTCGCAATGCGCGCACTGTCTCGCGCTGTTCCTGGAGGCAAGGGGAGACACCACTAATTGCATTCTACACTACCAGGCCCGGACCTTTGGCCTCTCTAGCATTTCTTACCTTGCTGTACAGCACATGCTGTACAGCACAACACGAATGTTCCCCGATCCTTCGACAAGAGAAATGTCAGACCGCACAATCACATTTGCCAATAGTCATTTTGTAGTTTCAGACCGCACAGGACAGTCTGTCCCTCATGGAACAGACTTATAACCAACGAGCGACAACGAGTAAAACGAGGAGTCATCGGTCTCTTGTTCACACAAGAAAGGTAAAATTTACTTGGGCTACCAGACCGCGCTCACCCTTGTAGATCCCGGCTAACGCCGAGACCACGTACTGTAGTGGTCATTAGTTTCGTCCGACACCGCCCCTCCCTCGTCACACCCATTATTAGGCCCTGCCGCTGCTGTGGCGGCAGGGGCCGCCAGCGGCGGTCGGTCGAGGGGTCGAGCACAGTTGAGAAAGACTCGTGACTATGCTATATTCCGACAACCTGGAGGGCGCGGGGTCACAGAGCGGCCGTCGCCGCCGACCTAAATAATGCACCGGAGTGCCAACTGTAGTTCAGTATCCTTAGTATCCTTCCCTTCTCATACCTCAACCATCACCACATCGACACTTAGATTGCATGGAAAAGAAATTGCTATGGGAACAAGACGTTTTTGCCTGAATTGGATACTGGTGATCATCGCTTTTATTTGTAACTACAAGGGACTACATCGCGATGCCCACACACACTGCCAACTAAAGATAGCCTTCGCGGGTAATTTTGCGAGCAACTACACTTCATGAAAGGGAATTGAAATTGTTTTGGGATGTATTGGCCTTGAGAATGAAACAGCTGCCGTCGACTTCCAGACTAACAACCATTTTGATAATCCCATTGTGACCTCTTGAGTCCATTCTAACAACTGCCTCCAGGTGGTGCGGGTAGCTCAGCGAGCAGTCTTAATGACGACCATTGCAGCACCACCATCCGTAGTGGTACGGAAAATGACCGAGAGAGCATCTAGAGACATGGTAATATTCGGAATAGTAATACTTGCGGCATTGGTACACAGCATCGCTCTTCTTGCCGTAGCAATAACACGGACCATGATAATCATGATAATCATGATGATTACCATGATGATCATTTCCATGATGATCATTATAATTATAATTATAATTATATCGATCTGCAACTTTCATGCCCTCGGCGGCATCTTGTGGAATGGAGATGTCTTCCCCGATGTGCTTGTCATTCGCAGCAAAGGCGACTGTGAACAGGACTAGGAGGGCCAAGAGAAAACATGTGCGGCGTTGAAACACGCTGGAGAGGTAGACCTGCTTTTTCGGATGATTTGATGCTTTTTGGTTTGGATTGGAGAAAGGCTTTGTGGTGGGGGGGATGTTGAAAGACAAAGTAACTGGTTCGGGCATGTCTTATATAGACGTAGAGCTGTCCGTGATGTTCAGGGATGAGACGATTCCAGCTCGTTTGGTTTGCTGAGAAGAGGCCTAGGCTGATACAAGTTTAGGGATTTATTGCACAGCTGTGAAAAACTTGTCAACGTTCACCAAACGCGGCAGCATTCGAGGGGGGGATGTTTGTGATAAAAAAAAGAATACTCCTTCGATAGATTAAATCTGCGAGGCGTGTTTGAATGGTGGATATTATTCCATCTGCCTCAGCTCTCTTACTATTTACCATAAGCGGAAAAGGCTCCGACTTTCTGGATGAGATGCAAAGGTTTCTTAGAATTGAAAGCGGTAAGTTCCAATCAAACGACGCGTTCTTCTCTTCGGCATTATGATAGAGACACGCCCCAACCCCTAAAACAGTTTTGGGGTTGATCACAACCGCCTATCAACCTCTCAAGAGGTTGATAGATTTCTCTGAAGTTAATATGCATTGTCATTGTTTTCTAAAACGCAGATCTCCCACTACGGTTTCTAACTCTCGTAATACGTTAAAGGCAAAAGCAAATAATGCTCACCACTAGAGTGTAGTGGTTTCCCTAAACCTTGCTGAACAGGATTAAAATTCAATGCATGAATATACAGGGGGATGAGACAGAAAGCTGCAGTTGTGGGCTGAGAGCGGATAGTGTTGATTTTGAGAGATGGCCAATCATTGTAATATCTGATAACAGTTGTCTAGGACCTCATCCAAAAAGCTACCGGACATTGCGCAGATGCTACCCTAATTCAAAGAAAATGAAACTGTATGTCAGTTAAGGTCTCTATAGAAGGCATCTGCAGACGAGAACCATGGTCCCAAGAGAAATTGCTTCCTCACAGATGGTTCAAGTATGCCCCGATAGTCGATATACAAACAGGGATGGATAAGACCCTTCTCCACAGACCAGGACAAATTCCAAAGCACGGCAAAGAACCGAAGTACTGTCAGCTCTAAAATAAAAGAAAAGTATTGCTCTGGACACAAATGATAATGGCAAACGATGTAAGTGTAGAAGAAAAAAGGAGAGCATTGAATACAATATGATTATATTCGAACCGATCGGTTCGTCCCGCAGGCTTTTGTAGTGATACATTGGGCGACTCCGAAAAACATAAATTGTGTACACACAAATTTCCTTGTGTATGTGTGTCGTATTTTGTGCCTTGGCACGGAAATGCATGTGAACAAAAATTTGTGTAAGACACATTTAATGCCAATTCACCCTCAGTGAGGTGTCAGCACGCCGGCGGACGGATTGCGGTACCCCCTTCACGCCCTATCCTATGATATCCAAATGAGAAATCTCCTCCTTGTTTTGCTGTTGCAACGCGCAAAAAGGCAACGCACCATCACTTTTCGTCACCGCCTCAACACGGAAGGGCGAAGACGACGAGACAGGCGGATAACAAGGAGTGCATTGCAACACCCTTCTACATCTCCATTTGCCGTTTTGTTCGGTTCAGGATGTGACCAATCCCTTATCACATTTTGCGGGTTCGATCACGCTTCTTTTCGCTACCTCCTCCCCCTGTTTGAACCCCTTTATCTTCGCTTCACACCCTACAGCTCTGACGGATTTATTCGCGTCATCCCGCGACGGCGCACGCGAAGGGGAAGACCTCGGTCGCTATCGGCTGTCCACTGCTTAGCTCTGACACTTTGTTGGTGGTACAGGACAAGGGGTTCTAGTATGGTCTTGTCAATGCTATTAGGCATAACTGCTTCTGTTTGCTCTATATTTTTACGATTCGGTCGCCGCTTGTTGAGGCGCGTCCTCAACTCTGATCATAAAGCTCGCATTAAAATGCCCACAGCGCAAGAGATTAGTGATTACAAAGAAGCCATTTCCGCAAAGTACTCTCTTCTTCAAGATGTGTATGCCATGGCGGATGGACTGAAGCTTATCTACAGGAGAGCGGGAACGGTGTAATTCAGAACATGTTTTACAGTGGGTGGCAACATGATCACTACGTCGGAAACGTACTTGTTTTTTTGTGCCTTCCGGCGTAGTGATCGCGGCAGCGTACAATGCTCCCGGGTGTCTCCATGACTCGGTAATTGCCGAATGGGGCAATGTATATCGAAAACTTGAGGAAACATTTGAAAATCATGGTGCGACGTGCGTTGTAGATTCTGCGTTTAGTAAGGGAGACTACCCTTTTCTTATCAAATCTGCCCAAGATATGCCAATGAGCAGTGACCGAAATGTTCATCAAAAGGCGCAGCAAGCGACATCCGTCAGGCAAGCATCGGAGTGGGGAATGAGAGCCTTTCAAGGCTCTTTTCCGAGATTGAAAGATCGTTTTTGCTATGAAGAGCGAGGCGAGAGGAAGATCATACTCCATCTCGCCATTTTGCTCTTCAATTTGAGAACCCGGTTGGTTGGCATCAATCAGATACTCAATACCTACATGCCATATCTGGGCGTCGATGCAAACCATTTGCTGTTTCGAAACGTATGAGAGGCCACCACTCGCCTCTACACATTTCGCGAGCACTGAGCGGCACGCGAGCAGCGCGACTGGCTTGGCAGAGAGGTGGCCGGCGCGTTCGATGGTGGCCTGCACGGGGGAGTGACGGGCCAAGTGAGCGGGGTAGCGGTGGGTCACTTGGGGGTAGACATGCAGCGGGCCGGAGACAGGGAGCGGGGGTTTGATGTGGGAAGTATGCGGGGGCGTGCGCACAAGGACCCACAGGCCCTTGTACAGGGGCGGGGTGGTGTGCGGGGGGCGGTGTGTGCGGGAGAGGTGAGCTGTCAGGACGGCTCGCCCAGCATCGGGAGCGGGCGGAGGCTCGCGGTGGGGCGCGTGGGGCCGTATGTGACCAAGACGTGGGCAAGGGCGGGGGACAAAGCTGGGAGGGTAGCGGTCGGGGTGGACAGCGTGAGCGTGAAGAGGACGAAGCGGGTGGCGCCGATATTGCTCTCGGTCAGAGGGGTGGAAAGGTAGGTCGCCGCGTGAAGGGTTTGAGCGAGAGTAGAGAAATGGACATGTCAGGGCCATCCCCCGCGACACCACTCGATGTTTCAGCAAAGGATAATGCCAAAGCTTGGGATGTTGATAGCAACCGGTGCTTCCATTTTAATTTCCAGGTTTCTTTTTGCATTCTCATTGTGTTCTTAGCATCTCCAGGTATCTCACCTTCTCACCTGCCTGTTAAAGGCAAGTCGCTGTGTGATGTGAATATATATACACAGTAAAAACAGGAAGACAGACCAAACTCTATCAAGCGTTTAAGAAAACGACGAACAACTGGCGCATCGCCTTGGACTCGTGCCGCTGGAGATCGACCCGCCGCCTTTTGAGTATTGGGAAAAGGGTCTACCGGTGACAGTGGCGAATACTGTGAAGTTAAGCTGGCGGACAAAGTGTGAGCTTAACCCGTCTGCGCCGAGAGATGGTGAGGCCCCCCCTAGCGTCTTGTACAAAAAATCCAGCGTGTTAAGCGGTTCAATTGAACATGTCCCGTTCGGAGGTCATGAACAAAGTAAGTTCATCGGCAATGAAGTACCAAGGCCTGTTCACGAGGATATTCTGCTATGCAAATTACGGCCTGGACAGGAAATCCATGTTGAAATGGATGCCACGAAAAACATCGGCAGGGAACACACAATGTGGTCCCCTGTTGAGACAGCTGGTTACAGGATGCTTCCGGAAGTGAATTTGAAAACTCGCGTTGTTGGTGCAACTGCGAGAAGACTTGTGAACGTATGTCCGGCGAAGGTGTTTGATATTGATGACGACGTTGCGGTTGTGGCACGACCACGGGATTGTACTGTCTGCGGCGAGTGCATTAGAGAACCCGAATGGGAGGAAAGAGTTGAACTCACACGAAAGCGTGACCATTTTATCTTTTTTGTGGAAAGCACTGGGGCCATGCCTGCACCTACTCTTGTCACAGAAGCACTGTCTGTACTTACCGGCAAGTGTGATTTGGTGCTTGCAGCACTGGACGCAGCCCTTAAACATCGGACGACTCACGATAACGGTGTCGATGACGAAAATCCGGACGTAGAAATGGACGAAAGTGAGGGATCCTGATGACATTACCTTGGTATGCCCTGAGGGCGTATCTAGTTTGTACTTCGACTTGATTATAGGTGCTGCGAGCCACTCTTCGCTCAAAGCGAGTGTTGTCCCCTGGATAGGTGTACGTCCATGTAAAGTTATGTGTTTCGCCTTTCCGCGGATGATTTCCGTGGCGACAAGATTAACATCCTGTCAACCTTATGGAGAGAGCTTCTGCTTCCTGATTAAGTTATTTGATTACTGCCGTGGTAAACTCAATGATTGTGATGATCGCGGAAGCCGAATCACCAAAATCCCCATCCAGAATTGATGCCACGACCAATGCTGCCCAGGAGTCTATTACCTCTAGCCTTCTTCCGCGACTCTTCTTCCCTCTAGGCACGAAGTTTCTCAGTAAGCGAGCTGGCTCCCTGCGAGATGGTGTTTTTCTTTTTGGCATTCTTCTTTGCCACGGCGCGGAAGGTCTGTCCACTCTTGTCGAGAAACTCTGGTTGTCTGCCGCCATTTTCCTTTTCCGCGTTGTCGATATCGGTATCCTTATTCGACTTCGCTTCCGACTCGTCCTCCTCGTCGTCTGACTGGAGCTCCGGCAAGAGATCGACCGTGGTCCCGGTCATAGTCCCGATAAAGGACGCCAGTTCCTCTGGCGGGTTCCTAGTGTACACAACTGCGACCTCTGCGCCGATTTCAAAAGCGACCGAAATAACGCCGCGTTTCCGAATGATCAATTGTTCAACGCGCATACAAGTAACGTCATCGGAAATGCCCGGCACAGGGAGCCTCGCCGTAAGCGGCTCCTTCAACAAGCCGGGCTCATCCTCAAAAGCGGGGTCCTTCTCTTTCAAACCAGCGGCCTTCTCGAGCTCATCGAGCTCATCCATCTCATCATCGTCATTCTCATCCGTAAGCTCCTCAAGGATGTCAAAAATGTCCTGGCGCAGGTCGCCCGCGGCCTCCTCCGACACGAGCAGGTCCCTGAGCGCGTCGACGAGGGCGTCCTCCGAGCGGAGCACGTCGAGGTTGTCCACGTGCGACGCGAGGTTCTTCAGGGCGGCGACGGCTATCGTCGCCACCTCTACGTCGTTGCCGGCGACAAAGCCCGCCAGGGCGCGCATGCAGCCCTCCTCGCGTGCGATGATCGGCTGGTTGTCCGTGTCGGCGGACAGCGAGCGCAGCTGCACGGCGACTGTTCGGACGCTCGCCGCGTCCGCTACTGACATGTTGCGAGCGGAGCACGGATTGAAACGTGGGGTGCTGGGGAGGTTGGGCAGAGGTCGACAAGGGGCGAGCGCAAGATGGGCGCGGCGGGCTGAGATGGAGGACGGTGGTGCGTGCTCGAGGACTCTCCGCGATGGTTCGGTTGCGTGGGAAGGGGCGGCCAGTTGCTTGTAAGTTGGGGCATGTTAGCGGCATGTTAGCAGCGAGAATGTTGTTGGCAGAGGAGGTTTGGGGGCGGCGCTCGGCCGTGCACACGTAGAGGGCTCCCAATTCATGTGGCAAGCATTGCAAATGGAGCAATGCTTGCCACATGACCTGGAGGGGGGGTGATGTTGCTTGATGTGGTCACAGCATGGGTTTTGGGGGGAGGTTGCGGGGAAGTGGGGGCGAAGGTGGGCAATAGAGCGGGGGATGAGCAAGTTGCACAAAAGGTGCGTGCCATGACCGAGGTGCTGGAGCGATCGTCCCACGAGGTGGCTCTCAGCCACGTGGCACTGTATTCATTCAGCAAGGCGGATATTTTACGGGTCTCCTGGTTGCTGCGATTTTGTCAAGTGGCAAGCATTACAGATGAAGCAATACTTGCCACATGCCTTGGAATGGGGGATATGCTGCTTGATGTGGTCACAGCATGGGTTTTGAGAGGAGGTTGCCGGGAAGTGGGGGCGAAGGTGGGTAATGGGGCGAGGGATGAGCAAGTGGTGCAAATGGTGCGTACGATGATCGAGGAGCTGGAGTGGATGTCGCAAGAGGTGGTCGTCAGCCACATGACAATGTGCCCACTCAGCAAGGTGGATATCTTACGGGTCTCCTGATGGCTGCGATTTTGCCAGGTACATCATAAAGGCCTGCATAATCGCATCGCGATTTTTTCTGGACTCCTCCCTCTGTTTTTCAGCTTCATCTCGTTCGTCTTGTCTCCTTTTTCGTTCCTCCTCCCGTTCATAGGCTCTACTTCTTGCTTCTTCATCCCGCCTCTCTCGAGCCTCCTGCCGCTCCCGTTCTGCCCTTTCCCGCTCAGTAATCCGGAATTCGCGTTCCTCTATAAGGGAAGCTTGCATAATTGCCACCAAATCGTCATCTTGGGTGTGACTACCGTGGCGTGATCGTTTATGCACAATTGGAAAGGCAGGTGATATTGTAGATGGTGACGAAGACCTTACAGGAATACCGCCTTCAGCATCATCACCTTCGTCAGCATCTCTTGGACTGTTTGATTGGTTATTTTCTTCTACCCTCATATCTTCCGCAGATCCATTTCCATCCAAATCACTGCAGTCTCCATCTCCTAAATCTCCCCTTGACGTCATATCTTGCCTAAGCTTCTTTGCACGCAGTACTGAAGCAGGGATTCTCGGGTCTCCTGTTGGGGCTTTTTTCCTGTAAAGAATCGCAAACTTGCGGCGCAGCGAGTCCGTACTCCGATTCTTGTCTGGGTATCGTGTCTTGTGAATGCGGGTGACTGCATCCCACTCATCCCCTCCCACTGGCAAGTGTTCCTCTAGAATGTTTAAAAAGCGTTCCAGTTCTTGTTCTGTGAATGAAGCCCCACGCCCAGCACCATTTGATGTCCTTTTTCTTGCGGCATGAGTACGTTTCTGAACACCTCTAAGAACGCTTAAACGGCGCCGAGAAGCCTCCAGCGAGTAGCAAGCAGGTGAAGGGGGGGATCTTGACAAGAAGAAAGCGGTGGACTGCGCGCGGGTAGAGAGACCGGCTGGATACTTTCATCGTCTGTCTCACGTGTTGACGGAGATGCATGGCCGTAGCCGTAAACATTACGGCCTTGGCGCACGGTAGGAGGGGTTGTTGCTGGGACGAAGGAGCCGTCGGCTTGGGGACAAATATCGGGTGCCGGCTCCTCGTCGGAGTCGGCAACATGAGCCATGTAGACGTTGGGCTGCGGGGTTGGACAGCGGCTGATACGACGGAGGGAAAGTGTGGAGGGAGGCCAGATCGAAATAGGAATGAGGTTGCCGAGGGGTGGGATGGGTTGATCGGACAGATCGCAGAGAAATATTTGAGCACATGGTATGATATAGGGTGGTATAGGTGGGTGCGGATGTGCGTTTGTGTCTGTGCACAAACAATTACATCGGGAGGGGAACGAAGAGCAAATCGGCGGTTTGTGTATGCACAAACAACTCCGACTCAATCAAAATCGGCGGATTTGCGCATACACAAAATGTGTTTTTATGTTTTTCGGAGTCGCCCATTGGTTGCTTTTTAATGGAGAAAGAGTTATTTGAAACTATAGGACAACGTCTGCTGAAACATTCAGAAAGCACGCGAAATTAGTAGCAATTCATCAAATGAATGGAATTGGGAATAGGGTTCAGAAAATGCGACTAAGATGCAAAATAGAGGAAGTAGAGTCATTTTGTCAGCGAAAAAAGGAGTCCAATTTCCGAAAGTATCATATTAACCTACTTATCCCAACCAGCAAGATATGCGGAAATGAAGGAAAATCGTGTCCTATTCTTGGGACTGACAGGTCATTCCTCGTTAAGATGCGACGCGAAGAAGAACGTACTCGACTCTTGTGGATATAGTGAATACAGTAATGCTTCTCATCGCTTGAGAACCGACGGAATTTCCTCAACACATAACAGGCGCTCGCCCTCTCGACTATTGCCTACTCAAGCAAGGACAAGGACGGTGATATTTAGCTGTTGGGAATATTGTGAATTGCCCTCTCACGACCTCGACGCCAGCCCCGATTCGTACCATGGCACACGGCTAACTCGAACAATGTCATGATGAGCGGCAATGAACGGCATCAACGCAACTGCCCTTGATCGACTGGATGCAATTTATCTGTAATACGCAGACATCGCGAAAGTTATAGAGCAAAAACTGGCACTAGCTTGAAACCTCTTGCTTCGCTGACCCCATTCCCCAAATCTCCATTTGAGGTGCCCCTGCCTAACCGCCACCCCTGCCTAACCGCCAGGTTGCGTGTCAGACGTCAGATTAGCGCCTCCGCCAGATGTTCAAATTTGAGACATGCAAATCTTCCAGATACGTGCGACGAGAAACCATTGAGCAGAGAGATAATACGCTGCCAAAATCTAAATCTATCCATATCAACGATGTTTTCTGCCTCAATAATGATGTCATTGTCCTGTGCCGAAAAGAAGATAGCCCCCCTTGCCAAGGCCCGACACTACGGCGCTTTCAAAGGGCTTTCAGTTCAAACCCCTTTACCTCATACAAAAAAGCCGTGTCTCTAGTAAGGCTAACTTTCTAGGGTGTGTATGAGGTGAGCGCGAGAGAGGGAATAACCCAATGACCAAAGTGGTTTTCTGCAAGGGTTTACAGTGAGCAAAGAGCAGGGATCACAGCGGAGCGCTCGTCGTGCTTTCGGACACGAAGATATCCAAACATCTTTTAAAGACTTATTTTCTGCGGGTTATGAGATGCAAACATGATGAAAACGATGCAAGGCTGCGTTTCCTTCTTTCAGTGGGCGTTAGGGCTGAAAATCAGTGGTGAAAGTAGCTCAACTGTATCATCACACATGCGACATGTGGAAAGAAGATATAATGCATTGTCACCCGACAGCACACCGTGATCTGCGGCGAGTTGCATTTGGAGTATGGATAGCGGTTAAGGAAAATGGGGGGTTTTTGGAATCGCGAGATGCACTGCCAGGCACTGCGGAGGATGGTTTGCAGATTGGGTAACGCAGAGGGGCTGGTGAGACAGGGACGTAGTTTTGGAAGCAGGGCATTCCCAGGTAATGGGTACTGTAGTGTAACAAAGTAACAGGACGGGAACGTGAGGGGAGGAAGTGGGGACTTTTGAAGAAACAGGGGGCACTGAGCAAGGGTAGGCGGTGTGCGATAGACACAGGAAGGGATCTATCTAGGGTTGATTTCAGCGGAGATGGGAAGGGAGAGAACCCTGGTGTCGGTGGCTGTCAAAAAGACTTTTCGTCGATGCTGTATAGAGTCAGGCATGCACGGGGTGGGGACTGGGTATCTCGAGACTAGGACATGGGATGCGGGCGTGTCCTTGGCGAACAGTGCGGTACAGTATCCCTGTACAGTATCAGGGATCTACTAACTCTGGCAACAGTGCATTGATGCATTGAATGGGGGCAGCGCGGGGTGCTGAGCGTGCGTAAAGGCTCACCACATTGTGGACATGAAAGGCAGTGTCCTACGTCATACTGTTGTAGACGGGAAAGTGTAAAGTTACGCGGTTGGCGACAAAGGTGAATGTCGCAGACAGGGTCCTGATGAGGTGTAGGAGTAGAACAACAGAAGATGATTGGTCTAGAGCACACGCGGATGTTGGAGGAATATGACACCAAGGGTAGTTTTCACAGCAAAGAAGAACATAATAAAAATCTGATGCAAATCTGGTGGTGGTTCGCGATCGCGAATGCTATTCGTGCTTTCCTAAAAATGGAAACACTCATGGCTGCATATGCTGCATATGCAGCTGTGGTGCAAAATGGCACTGTGCAACGTACAGGTTGTATCCCGGCCAAATTCCCGCACTCTTTCATTCCCTCTCTCCTCTTACAGCACAGTACAACTACTGTACAAAATTGGCACCCATTCACAGTACCTTTTGAAGGGTACTTGTAACTCTCAGTAAAGCAAAATCACCTACTGTACCAGTTCTCCGTACTCACTCTTCCAAAAGACACAAATGGACGAGGTACGGCACGTACAATGGGTGCATCCAGGAAATATAATTGTAATAGTTAAGGTAAGGAAATCTAGGCGCAACACCTTACTTGCGCCTAGGGCGCAAAACAAACCTCAACTCGATGAAAACCTTACCACAACCCATCGCAAAATGCCCGTTTATGCAACTAGGATGAACCTGTCTGGGCCAAACTTGCCACATAGCCACGAAGAGGGTGCGCTCTTGCGATTCCCATGGGCTTCACACACCGAATTTCGCCTCAAGAGCTCCACGACCGACTAATCCTTCGTAAGTGCTCCATGAGCGACGTCGAAGTAGGGCTAAAGGGAGCCGAAAGAGCCGCTGCTCCAGTTGGTCGACAGCGTCAAGACTCAGTGTGGGCCATCTGTAAAGGAGAGGTGCCGGTGTTGTCGGACAGTGACAAAAAAATCGGACCTGCAAAAGAGTTTGAAAAAACATCTCCGACACGGGCCAAGGTGCACCGCCGGCCCCGTAACGGCGCCAGATAGTGCGCCGTATCTCAGAACGACGTGGTTGAAATTAAAGAAAAATATCTCAATCGATTGCTCACAGCTTTCTACATATAGGAGTGTAAGAACCCCAGCATACAAAACAGGCGGACTTTTCTATCTTTTTAATTTGCTTAGATGTCCGATCTTAGTGCTCAGTTGGGGCGCAAAAGTGTCCGCGCGCTTCAATCTCACTTCTCTTGTGTGTCTGTGGTTGTTTTCGCGAAGTCCCAGTGGACGACAGGCTGAGAGTGTTCCCGTCGCGAAACATAAAAAATGGTGATTGCTTGACAATTACAATTACTTTTTCCTTTGGGTCATTTGTGAATCTCGGGGTGACAGGTGCGGCTTTTTATTAGATTTTACCTTGATCTTTCGATGGGGCGCCTTTTCGCGTTTTGCGAAGAAGTCGACCCCTTTATTCAATGTTCCTCTTTTCAATCCTAACACTGTCAAGCGTAGCTGAGGGACTATCTATGAGAGGAACATGACGGACATCCGTGCTAGCCGTACTGTTTAGTCCCGTTATGGCTTCCAGCTAGGAAGTCTTTGTGATATATCGCAAATACAATTACGATCCTTATCGATCTATCCAGGCTCACAAAATACCACGAGCTAAATATCCAACTAGAGCCATCTGCTCTATTCTGACACTCCCCCACGAGTTGATTTTGGGATGACATGGATCGCTTTTCGTTGGTTGTTGAAAGCAGAACCCACAAGCGGTTTTGTGAATGCATCTGCCTTGTTCTCGAGTGATGGGGTGTACAATACTTTGATTGATTTGGCCTCTACAGCTTCCCTGACGAATGCATACCTAATTCCCACGTGCTTAACATTGCGTAATCCTTGAACTTCCGACGTCCAGGCATTCGTTCCCAAATTGTCTTGATTCACAACTGTCGACCCGTGGGGTGTCAAGTCCAACTGAATAAGTACCCTTCTACACCAGTTCACATCTCTAACACATTCCGAAAGGGCGTAGAATTCCGCTTCCGCAGTTGAGCTAGCAACGGAGGGCTGCAGTTTTGACGTCCAGAGAACGGGGTTTCCACCAATGGTGAGAACAATTCCAGATCGAGATCTGCGCTTGTCTTGGTCTCTTGCCCAGTCAGCGTCGCTCCAAGCCTCAAGTTGGTTTCCAGACCCAGCTCGGAACTGTAGCCCATACTCAGTTGTGCCCTTTAGATACCTCAGAACATGCTTCATAGCATTCCAATGCCTTGGTGCTGGTGCGGATTGAAACTTTCCCAACATCGACACAACAGTAGCCAGATCCGGTCTCGTGCGCGTGCTCAAATACAATAGGGCCCCTAGTATGCTGTTGTATGGAATAAACTGCATTTCATATTCCTCCTTCGGCGTCAACGGGATTATCTTCTCGTACAAAATATGAGAAAAGGGAAGTGGGGAAGCTACTGGCTTACATTCTGACATTCGTGCTTTTGAGAGAAGTTTCTGGATAAGTGGCCTTTGATTCATGATTATCCCGTCTTTGTCGTCACTTTCAATGGAAACACCAAGAAAGTGAGTTAATTGGCCAAGGTCTGTGACATTGAAGTGCCTTTTTAGCGCTTCTTTCACCCACGTTATCAGAACTTCATTCCCAAAGAGGCCAAGATCGTCAACGTACACTAGTAGAATAACTCTTTTCTTTCCCTTGTTCAACAAAAATAGACATTCACTGCACGTCATTGTGCGGAACCCGAGATTTTTCAGTGTAGAGCGAAGTGTACTGTACCACAGCTTGGGAGCTTGTCGAAGCCCATACAGTGACCTCAACAATTTCACAACCCTTCCATTCGCTTCTGAAACACCATCAATCTGCGGTAGGCGTAGCCAAATGCGATCTGATTCCGGTAGGTGAGCATAGAGGAAAGCACCTTTAATGTCTACCTGCTGACGACACCATCCAAAATTGGCGCAAAGTGAAAGCAAGATTCTCACCAAATTGAAACAAGCAACCGGAGCATACCTTGTCTCATAGGCATTCTCATCGACGGTTTGCAAGTTTCCTCGCGCCACTAGTCGTGCTTTGAACCTAGCAGGTCTTCCTGATTGATCCCGCTTGAGCTTCAGGATGATGCCTGATGGGAGTGCCCGTGACGGAGGGTCAGGAGCTTCGTCATAAGCACTTGACTCAACAACTGTGTCGAATTCCTCCTGAATTGCTGTCTTCCAGTGATTGGCTTCTGGTGAGGCCAAGGCTTTTTTCAGGCTGGGCTCATCATCAGTGCTAACTGTATCTGTAATAGCTCGGTTTGCCCTTGATCGTAAATGAAAACCGTGAGTGACAACTGGCGTGTCATCAACCACTCCATGGGTTGAAGGTACTGCTGGTATGTGCAGCAATAAGTCCTGATCGTGTTGGTGGTTGTCCAATACATTCACACTTCTCTGACCTTGTTCATCTGTGCTTACATCCGCTGATGTTCCATCTTCGACAATGTTGGAAGTTGGTCCAATATCAGATTGCAATTCATCACATGAGTCACTGGTTGATGTACTCGATGTATTGCACGAATGATTGCCACCTCTTGTTTCACTCTCATCGAACTGATCATCTAAGACAGTTTCCATGCTTCCATTTGGTTGGCCACTCAAGAGCGACATTCCAGGAAATTCATTCTCAAGGAACTTGACGTGTTTGGTCACCACAATTTTGTCAGTAGTGAGAACTCTGTACAAACCGCCACTCATGTGTCCAAGGTTGACCCCCTCCCTCAAACGAGACTCGAATTTGTTCAATTTGTTCGTGACCCTTTGCACGAGAGCTCTGCAACCAAAAGGGCGCATGTGCTTGGCATACGGAGGGTTAGATTTAAAAAGCTTCACATAAGGCGATTCCTGAGTAGAGGAGTGAATCATGATATTTCTTGCTTGACTCACATGGCGAATTGCATCATTCCAGTAGTCCAAAGAAAGATTAGACTCAACTAGGCAAGTTCGGGCTAGAGAAAGCAGTGTACCATGAGTACGCTCTACCAAACCATTAGAGGATGGAGTGTATGGGGTAGATGTTGTGACTTCTACACCCTCATTTGCGAAAAACTTCTTGGCTTTGGTGAATTCTGACCCGCCATCCGTATGCAAAGACTTGAGGCGGTCTCCAGTTTGGCGCTCAAAACGCTTCATGAAATCCAAAAGTTTCTCAGATGCCTCACTTTTCTGTTCTAGGAAAGAAACATCAGCGTACCTCGACATTTCATCAATAATGACAAGGAAGTACTCAAAACCGTCGTGAGATCTTGGTTTGAATTTACCAACGACATCAGCATGAATGTAGCCAGGGGTCTTTGCTTTGGTCAGGCTTCCACGGAAGAAACGGCGAAACTTGCCCTTCATACATGGATCACATGCGCTCTCGCCCACTCGTGGGGCAGCCAAGACTCCAGTATCAATCAAATTCTGAATGTGGTTTGCGCTTCCCATGTGCCCAAGCCTAGAATGCCATATCTTCACACCTTCTGAGTCCGAATCACATACTTGATCTGGGAAGGATCCTTCCCCGGTGCGTTCCGAATCTGCTGCATCGGGCCCCTTAACAAGCATTTTCAAATCAACAATGCTTTCACTGTCTGACTCACATTCGGAGGTGTCTGATTCCTCCGACTCGCACTGTGATTCATCTTCGTCATCACTTAGAAGATCGGAGATGTCCTCATCACTTGACGTATCAATTTCGGATTCTTCGTCCATGTCCACTGATGCTAGGTGGCTTCGTATGACCGTTCTCATGGCCCTGGGAATGCAATTCTGAGGCTGCTCTTGGGGGCGACTGCACATTCGATCGTTAGTCGGAATATAAAATAGACCATCATTAGCCTTGAAAGCTGTACCGAGGACACGGAGTCTATCCTCAATATCCATAATGACTGCCTTCTTTGGCAAAAACAAAACACAAAGACCTTTCGCCGTCAACGCAGGTATAGACAACAGGTTCATTGCCAGATCTGGAGCAGCCAAAGTCTCTGTGAGCTCAACTTCCGTCTCATTGTCTGAAGATGCCCATATGACACGGCGCGACCCCCGATAGTTTGCAGAGATTTCTGAGTCATCACCGAGGGAGATCGGCACGTCACACGCAACTTTGTTATCAAGAGTTGAGACATCGTTAGTCATGTGCGTAGTTGTTCCAGAGTCCAACATCATAACAGAGCCACGTGCAGATTTTGACACGAGAGCCTTAGCCACAGCTGCTCTCTTCTTCTTGGTTTTAGATTTATCGTATGCAGCTTGTGTGGCTTTCTCCGTTGTTGACATTCCATCTTTGCCTCCATTCCTAGAAGATTCCAGTCGATTTCTAGGATTCTTGGGGTTCAGCCAGCACTTGTCGATGGCATGGCCTTTCTTCTTGCACAGATCGCAGTGCATATGAGACGGTGTAGCACGTTCGTGGTGACTATGCTTTAATTTGAAAGCATTTTGCTCTTCCAGAAGCCTTGATGACACCTTCTCCCATGTCATGGATTCATCCGATAACGTCTTAACTGCTGCTGTAACTGCAGATAGCTCAGGCGCCTGAATAGATGAAATCAATAAAGCAATAGACAACTCATCAGGGATACGAGTATTCATTCCGTCAAGCTGCTCGAGTACGGCGGCCATCTGATCAATATGACTTCCCATGTTCTTTCTTATATTGTCATATCTCAGATTGATCAACTCGGTCATCTTTGAAACTCGCGTAGCTGCAGACTTTGAGTCATACCGCTCGTCCAACCTTCTTAGCATCTCATTTGGCTGACCAATACAGGACCTGACTACCCGGAGTGCTTTGTCAGAGAGAGCCGCAACCATCATGTTGCTAGCCTTCTTCTGGTTCGTTTCAAAAGTGCTCTTCAGCGTAGCATCGGTGTGGGAGTTCGAACTCCACAATACATCTTCGATACCTCTGCAGTCACAAGCGGCGGAAATCCTGGTTCTCCACAACCTGTAGTCATCTTTTTCATCGAGCGGCTTAATCCGAATTCTTTCCGTAGAGTCCGTCATATTGAAAGCGAAATCTGAGATCCGGTTACAAGCTCGTATGCAGTCGAAAGTGGCGTAAGAGGTTTTCTCTGTCTTTGTTGATCGACCCAGAAATACACAGTTCTAACGTCTGTGACCCATAACCTATTAGATTTTACCTTGATCTTTCGATGGGGCGCCTTCTCGCGTTTTGCGAAGAAGTCGACCCCTTTATTCAATGTTCCTCTTTTCAATCCTAACACTGTCAAGCGTAGCTGAGGGACTATCTATGAGAGGAACATGACGGACATCCGTGCTAGCCGTACTGTTTAGTCCCGTTATGGCTTCCAGCTAGGAAGTCTTTGTGATATATCGCAAATACAATTACGATCCTTATCGATCTATCCAGGCTCACAAAATACCACGAGCTAAATATCCAACTAGAGCCATCTGCTCTATTCTGACACTCCCCCACGAGTTGATTTTGGGATGACATGGATCGCTTTTCGTTGGTTGTTGAAAGCAGAACCCACAAGCGGTTTTGTGAATGCATCTGCCTTGTTCTCGAGTGATGGGGTGTACAATACTTTGATTGATTTGGCCTCTACAGCTTCCCTGACGAATGCATACCTAATTCCCACGTGCTTAACATTTCGTAATCCTTGAACTTCCGACGTCCAGGCATTCGTTCCCAAATTGTCTTGATTCACAACTGTCGACCCGTGGGGTGTCAAGTCCAACTGAATAAGTACCCTTCTACACCAGTTCACATCTCTAACACATTCCGAAAGGGCGTAGAATTCCGCTTCCGCAGTTGAGCTAGCAACGGAGGGCTGCAGTTTTGACGTCCAGAGAACGGGGTTTCCACCAATGGTGAGAACAATTCCAGATCGAGATCTGCGCTTGTCTTGGTCTCTTGCCCAGTCAGCGTCGCTCCAAGCCTCAAGTTGGTTTCCAGACCCAGCTCGGAACTGTAGCCCATACTCAGTTGTGCCCTTTAGATACCTCAGAACATGCTTCATAGCATTCCAATGCCTTGGTGCTGGTGCGGATTGAAACTTTCCCAACATCGACACAACAGTAGCCAGATCCGGTCTCGTGCGCGTGCTCAAATACAATAGGGCCCCTAGTATGCTGTTGTATGGAATAAACTGCATTTCATATTCCTCCTTCGGCGTCAACGGGATTATCTTCTCGTACAAAATATGAGAAAAGGGAAGTGGGGAAGCTACTGGCTTACATTCTGACATTCGTGCTTTTGAGAGAAGTTTCTGGATAAGTGGCCTTTGATTCATGATTATCCCGTCTTTGTCGTCACTTTCAATGGAAACACCAAGAAAGTGAGTTAATTGGCCAAGGTCTGTGACATTGAAGTGCCTTTTTAGCGCTTCTTTCACCCACGTTATCAGAACTTCATTCCCAAAGAGGCCAAGATCGTCAACGTACACTAGTAGAATAACTCTTTTCTTTCCCTTGTTCAACAAAAATAGACATTCACTGCACGTCATTGTGCGGAACCCGAGATTTTTCAGTGTAGAGCGAAGTGTACTGTACCACAGCTTGGGAGCTTGTCGAAGCCCATACAGTGACCTCAACAATTTCACAACCCTTCCATTCGCTTCTGAAACACCATCAATCTGCGGTAGGCGTAGCCAAATGCGATCTGATTCCGGTAGGTGAGCATAGAGGAAAGCACCTTTAATGTCTACCTGCTGACGACACCATCCAAAATTGGCGCAAAGTGAAAGCAAGATTCTCACCAAATTGAAACAAGCAACCGGAGCATACCTTGTCTCATAGGCATTCTCATCGACGGTTTGCAAGTTTCCTCGCGCCACTAGTCGTGCTTTGAACCTAGCAGGTCTTCCTGATTGATCCCGCTTGAGCTTCAGGATGATGCCTGATGGGAGTGCCCGTGACGGAGGGTCAGGAGCTTCGTCATAAGCACTTGACTCAACAACTGTGTCGAATTCCTCCTGAATTGCTGTCTTCCAGTGATTGGCTTCTGGTGAGGCCAAGGCTTTTTTCAGGCTGGGCTCATCATCAGTGCTAACTGTATCTGTAATAGCTCGGTTTGCCCTTGATCGTAAATGAAAACCGTGAGTGACAACTGGCGTGTCATCAACCACTCCATGGGTTGAAGGTACTGCTGGTATGTGCAGCAATAAGTCCTGATCGTGTTGGTGGTTGTCCAATACATTCACACTTCTCTGACCTTGTTCATCTGTGCTTACATCCGCTGATGTTCCATCTTCGACAATGTTGGAAGTTGGTCCAATATCAGATTGCAATTCATCACATGAGTCACTGGTTGATGTACTCGATGTATTGCACGAATGATTGCCACCTCTTGTTTCACTCTCATCGAACTGATCATCTAAGACAGTTTCCATGCTTCCATTTGGTTGGCCACTCAAGAGCGACATTCCAGGAAATTCATTCTCAAGGAACTTGACGTGTTTGGTCACCACAATTTTGTCAGTAGTGAGAACTCTGTACAAACCGCCACTCATGTGTCCAAGGTTGACCCCCTCCCTCAAACGAGACTCGAATTTGTTCAATTTGTTCGTGACCCTTTGCACGAGAGCTCTGCAACCAAAAGGGCGCATGTGCTTGGCATACGGAGGGTTAGATTTAAAAAGCTTCACATAAGGCGATTCCTGAGTAGAGGAGTGAATCATGATATTTCTTGCTTGACTCACATGGCGAATTGCATCATTCCAGTAGTCCAAAGAAAGATTAGACTCAACTAGGCAAGTTCGGGCTAGAGAAAGCAGTGTACCATGAGTACGCTCTACCAAACCATTAGAGGATGGAGTGTATGGGGTAGATGTTGTGACTTCTACACCCTCATTTGCGAAAAACTTCTTGGCTTTGGTGAATTCTGACCCGCCATCCGTATGCAAAGACTTGAGGCGGTCTCCAGTTTGGCGCTCAAAACGCTTCATGAAATCCAAAAGTTTCTCAGATGCCTCACTTTTCTGTTCTAGGAAAGAAACATCAGCGTACCTCGACATTTCATCAATAATGACAAGGAAGTACTCAAAACCGTCGTGAGATCTTGGTTTGAATTTACCAACGACATCAGCATGAATGTAGCCAGGGGTCTTTGCTTTGGTCAGGCTTCCACGGAAGAAACGGCGAAACTTGCCCTTCATACATGGATCACATGCGCTCTCGCCCACTCGTGGGGCAGCCAAGACTCCAGTATCAATCAAATTCTGAATGTGGTTTGCGCTTCCCATGTGCCCAAGCCTAGAATGCCATATCTTCACACCTTCTGAGTCCGAATCACATACTTGATCTGGGAAGGATCCTTCCCCGGTGCGTTCCGAATCTGCTGCATCGGGCCCCTTAACAAGCATTTTCAAATCAACAATGCTTTCACTGTCTGACTCACATTCGGAGGTGTCTGATTCCTCCGACTCGCACTGTGATTCATCTTCGTCATCACTTAGAAGATCGGAGATGTCCTCATCACTTGACGTATCAATTTCGGATTCTTCGTCCATGTCCACTGATGCTAGGTGGCTTCGTATGACCGTTCTCATGGCCCTGGGAATGCAATTCTGAGGCTGCTCTTGGGGGCGACTGCACATTCGATCGTTAGTCGGAATATAAAATAGACCATCATTAGCCTTGAAAGCTGTACCGAGGACACGGAGTCTATCCTCAATATCCATAATGACTGCCTTCTTTGGCAAAAACAAAACACAAAGACCTTTCGCCGTCAACGCAGGTATAGACAACAGGTTCATTGCCAGATCTGGAGCAGCCAAAGTCTCTGTGAGCTCAACTTCCGTCTCATTGTCTGAAGATGCCCATATGACACGGCGCGACCCCCGATAGTTTGCAGAGATTTCTGAGTCATCACCGAGGGAGATCGGCACGTCACACGCAACTTTGTTATCAAGAGTTGAGACATCGTTAGTCATGTGCGTAGTTGTTCCAGAGTCCAACATCATAACAGAGCCACGTGCAGATTTTGACACGAGAGCCTTAGCCACAGCTGCTCTCTTCTTCTTGGTTTTAGATTTATCGTATGCAGCTTGTGTGGCTTTCTCCGTTGTTGACATTCCATCTTTGCCTCCATTCCTAGAAGATTCCAGTCGATTTCTAGGATTCTTGGGGTTCAGCCAGCACTTGTCGATGGCATGGCCTTTCTTCTTGCACAGATCGCAGTGCATATGAGACGGTGTAGCACGTTCGTGGTGACTATGCTTTAATTTGAAAGCATTTTGCTCTTCCAGAAGCCTTGATGACACCTTCTCCCATGTCATGGATTCATCCGATAACGTCTTAACTGCTGCTGTAACTGCAGATAGCTCAGGCGCCTGAATAGATGAAATCAATAAAGCAATAGACAACTCATCAGGGATACGAGTATTCATTCCGTCAAGCTGCTCGAGTACGGCGGCCATCTGATCAATATGACTTCCCATGTTCTTTCTTATATTGTCATATCTCAGATTGATCAACTCGGTCATCTTTGAAACTCGCGTAGCTGCAGACTTTGAGTCATACCGCTCGTCCAACCTTCTTAGCATCTCATTTGGCTGACCAATACAGGACCTGACTACCCGGAGTGCTTTGTCAGAGAGAGCCGCAACAATCATGTTGCTAGCCTTCTTCTGGTTCGTTTCAAAAGTGCTCTTCAGCGTAGCATCGGTGTGGGAGTTCGAACTCGACAATACATCTTCGATACCTCTGCTGTCACAAGCGGCGGAAATCCTGATTTTCCACAACCTGTAGTCATCTTTTTCATCGAGCGGCTTAATCCGAATCCTTTCCGTAGAGTCCGTCATATTGAAAGCGAAATCTGAGATCCGGTTACAAGCTCGTATGCAGTCGAAAGTGGCGTAAGAGGTTTTCTCTGTCTTTGTTGATCGACCCAGAAATACACAGTTCTAACGTCTGTGACCCATAACCTATTAGATTTTACCTTGATCTTTCGATGGGGCGCCTTCTCGCGTTTTGCGAAGAAGTCGACCCCTTTATTCAATGTTCCTCTTTTCAATCCTAACACTGTCAAGCGTAGCTGAGGGACTATCTATGAGAGGAACATGACGGACATCCGTGCTAGCCGTACTGTTTAGTCCCGTTATGGCTTCCAGCTAGGAAGTCTTTGTGATATATCGCAAATACAATTACGATCCTTATCGATCTATCCAGGCTCACAAAATACCACGAGCTAAATATCCAACTAGAGCCATCTGCTCTATTCTGACACTCCCCCACGAGTTGATTTTGGGATGACATGGATCGCTTTTCGTTGGTTGTTGAAAGCAGAACCCACAAGCGGTTTTGTGAATGCATCTGCCTTGTTCTCGAGTGATGGGGTGTACAATACTTTGATTGATTTGGCCTCTACAGCTTCCCTGACGAATGCATACCTAATTCCCACGTGCTTAACATTGCGTAATCCTTGAACTTCCGACGTCCAGGCATTCGTTCCCAAATTGTCTTGATTCACAACTGTCGACCCGTGGGGTGTCAAGTCCAACTGAATAAGTACCCTTCTACACCAGTTCACATCTCTAACACATTCCGAAAGGGCGTAGAATTCCGCTTCCGCAGTTGAGCTAGCAACGGAGGGCTGCAGTTTTGACGTCCAGAGAACGGGGTTTCCACCAATGGTGAGAACAATTCCAGATCGAGATCTGCGCTTGTCTTGGTCTCTTGCCCAGTCAGCGTCGCTCCAAGCCTCAAGTTGGTTTCCAGACCCAGCTCGGAACTGTAGCCCATACTCAGTTGTGCCCTTTAGATACCTCAGAACATGCTTCATAGCATTCCAATGCCTTGGTGCTGGTGCAGATTGAAACTTTCCCAACATCGACACAACAGTAGCCAGATCCGGTCTCGTGCGCGTGCTCAAATACAATAGGGCCCCTAGTATGCTGTTGTATGGAATAAACTGCATTTCATATTCCTCCTTCGGCGTCAACGGGATTATCTTCTCGTACAAAATATGAGAAAAGGGAAGTGGGGAAGCTACTGGCTTACATTCTGACATTCGTGCTTTTGAGAGAAGTTTCTGGATAAGTGGCCTTTGATTCATGATTATCCCGTCTTTGTCGTCACTTTCAATGGAAACACCAAGAAAGTGAGTTAATTGGCCAAGGTCTGTGACATTGAAGTGCCTTTTTAGCGCTTCTTTCACCCACGTTATCAGAACTTCATTCCCAAAGAGGCCAAGATCGTCAACGTACACTAGTAGAATAACTCTTTTCTTTCCCTTGTTCAACAAAAATAGACATTCACTGCACGTCATTGTGCGGAACCCGAGATTTTTCAGTGTAGAGCGAAGTGTACTGTACCACAGCTTGGGAGCTTGTCGAAGCCCATACAGTGACCTCAACAATTTCACAACCCTTCCATTCGCTTCTGAAACACCATCAATCTGCGGTAGGCGTAGCCAAATGCGATCTGATTCCGGTAGGTGAGCATAGAGGAAAGCACCTTTAATGTCTACCTGCTGACGACACCATCCAAAATTGGCGCAAAGTGAAAGCAAGATTCTCACCAAATTGAAACAAGCAACCGGAGCATACCTTGTCTCATAGGCATTCTCATCGACGGTTTGCAAGTTTCCTCGCGCCACTAGTCGTGCTTTGAACCTAGCAGGTCTTCCTGATTGATCCCGCTTGAGCTTCAGGATGATGCCTGATGGGAGTGCCCGTGACGGAGGGTCAGGAGCTTCGTCATAAGCACTTGACTCAACAACTGTGTCGAATTCCTCCTGAATTGCTGTCTTCCAGTGATTGGCTTCTGGTGAGGCCAAGGCTTTTTTCAGGCTGGGCTCATCATCAGTGCTAACTGTATCTGTAATAGCTCGGTTTGCCCTTGATCGTAAATGAAAACCGTGAGTGACAACTGGCGTGTCATCAACCACTCCATGGGTTGAAGGTACTGCTGGTATGTGCAGCAATAAGTCCTGATCGTGTTGGTGGTTGTCCAATACATTCACACTTCTCTGACCTTGTTCATCTGTGCTTACATCCGCTGATGTTCCATCTTCGACAATGTTGGAAGTTGGTCCAATATCAGATTGCAATTCATCACATGAGTCACTGGTTGATGTACTCGATGTATTGCACGAATGATTGCCACCTCTTGTTTCACTCTCATCGAACTGATCATCTAAGACAGTTTCCATGCTTCCATTTGGTTGGCCACTCAAGAGCGACATTCCAGGAAATTCATTCTCAAGGAACTTGACGTGTTTGGTCACCACAATTTTGTCAGTAGTGAGAACTCTGTACAAACCGCCACTCATGTGTCCAAGGTTGACCCCCTCCCTCAAACGAGACTCGAATTTGTTCAATTTGTTCGTGGCCCTTTGCACGAGAGCTCTGCAACCAAAAGGGCGCATGTGCTTGGCATACGGAGGGTTAGATTTAAAAAGCTTCACATAAGGCGATTCCTGAGTAGAGGAGTGAATCATGATATTTCTTGCTTGACTCACATGGCGAATTGCATCATTCCAGTAGTCCAAAGAAAGATTAGACTCAACTAGGCAAGTTCGGGCTAGAGAAAGCAGTGTACCATGAGTACGCTCTACCAAACCATTAGAGGATGGAGTGTATGGGGTAGATGTTGTGACTTCTACACCCTCATTTGCGAAAAACTTCTTGGCTTTGGTGAATTCTGACCCGCCATCCGTATGCAAAGACTTGAGGCGGTCTCCAGTTTGGCGCTCAAAACGCTTCATGAAATCCAAAAGTTTCTCAGATGCCTCACTTTTCTGTTCTAGGAAAGAAACATCAGCGTACCTCGACATTTCATCAATAATGACAAGGAAGTACTCAAAACCGTCGTGAGATCTTGGTTTGAATTTACCAACGACATCAGCATGAATGTAGCCAGGGGTCTTTGCTTTGGTCAGGCTTCCACGGAAGAAACGGCGAAACTTGCCCTTCATACATGGATCACATGCGCTCTCGCCCACCCGTGGGGCAGCCAAGACTCCAGTATCAATCAAATTCTGAATGTGGTTTGCGCTTCCCATGTGCCCAAGCCTAGAATGCCATATCTTCACACCTTCTGAGTCCGAATCACATACTTGATCTGGGAAGGATCCTTCCCCGGTGCGTTCCGAATCTGCTGCATCGGGCCCCTTAACAAGCATTTTCAAATCAACAATGCTTTCACTGTCTGACTCACATTCGGAGGTGTCTGATTCCTCCGACTCGCACTGTGATTCATCTTCGTCATCACTTAGAAGATCGGAGATGTCCTCATCACTTGACGTATCAATTTCGGATTCTTCGTCCATGTCCACTGATGCTAGGTGGCTTCGTATGACCGTTCTCATGGCCCTGGGAATGCAATTCTGAGGCTGCTCTTGGGGGCGACTGCACATTCGATCGTTAGTCGGAATATAAAATAGACCATCATTAGCCTTGAAAGCTGTACCGAGGACACGGAGTCTATCCTCAATATCCATAATGACTGCCTTCTTTGGCAAAAACAAAACACAAAGACCTTTCGCCGTCAACGCAGGTATAGACAACAGGTTCATTGCCAGATCTGGAGCAGCCAAAGTCTCTGTGAGCTCAACTTCCGTCTCATTGTCTGAAGATGCCCATATGACACGGCGCGACCCCCGATAGTTTGCAGAGATTTCTGAGTCATCACCGAGGGAGATCGGCACGTCACACGCAACTGTGTTTTCAAGAGTTGAGACATCGTTAGTCATGTGCGTAGTTGTCCCAGAGTCCAACATCATAACAGAGCCATGTGCAGATTTTGACACGAGAGCCTTAGCCACAGCTGCTCTCTTCTTCTTGGTTTTGATTTATCGTATGCAGCTTGTGTGGCTTTCTCCGTTGTTGACATTCCATCTTTGCCTCCATTCCTAGAAGATTCCAGTCGATTTCTAGGATTATTGGGGTTCAGCCAGCACTTGTCGATGGCATGGCCTTTCTTCTTGCACAGATCGCAGTGCATATGAGACGGTGTAGCACGTTCGTGGTGACTATGCTTTAATTTGAAAGCATTTTGCTCTTCCAGAAGCCTTGATGACACCTTCTCCCATGTCATGGATTCATCGGATAAAGTCTTAACTGCTGCTGTAACTCCAGATAGCTCAGGCGCCTGAATAGATGAAATCAATAAAGCAATAGACAACTCATCAGGGATACGAGTATTCATTCCGTCAAGCTGCTCGAGTACGGCGGCCATCTGATCAATATGACTTCCCATGTTCTTTCTTATATTGTCATATCTCAGATTGATCAACTCGGTCATCTTTGAAACTCGCGTAGCTGCAGACTTTGAGTCATACCGCTCGTCCAACCTTCTTAGCATCTCATTTGGCTGACCAATACAGGACCTGACTACCCGGAGTGCTTTGTCAGAGAGAGCCGCAACCATCATGTTGCTAGCCTTCTTCTGGTTCGTTTCAAAAGTGCTCTTCAGCGTAGCATCGGTGTGGGAGTTCGAACTCCACAATACATCTTCGATACCTCTGCAGTCACAAGCGGCGGAAATCCTGGTTCTCCACAACCTGTAGTCATCTTTTTCATCGAGCGGCTTAATCCGAATTCTTTCCGTAGAGTCCGTCATATTGAAAGCGAAATCTGAGATCCGGTTACAAGCTCGTATGCAGTCGAAAGTGGCGTAAGAGGTTTTCTCTGTCTTTGTTGATCGACCCAGAAATACACAGTTCTAACGTCTGTGACCCATAACCTATTAGATTTTACCTTGATCTTTCGATGGGGCGCCTTCTCGCGTTTTGCGAAGAAGTCGACCCCTTTATTCAATGTTCCTCTTTTCAATCCTAACACTGTCAAGCGTAGCTGAGGGACTATCTATGAGAGGAACATGACGGACATCCGTGCTAGCCGTACTGTTTAGTCCCGTTATGGCTTCCAGCTAGGAAGTCTTTGTGATATATCGCAAATACAATTACGATCCTTATCGATCTATCCAGGCTCACAAAATACCACGAGCTAAATATCCAACTAGAGCCATCTGCTCTATTCTGACACTCCCCCACGAGTTGATTTTGGGATGACATGGATCGCTTTTCGTTGGTTGTTGAAAGCAGAACCCACAAGCGGTTTTGTGAATGCATCTGCCTTGTTCTCGAGTGATGGGGTGTACAATACTTTGATTGATTTGGCCTCTACAGCTTCCCTGACGAATGCATACCTAATTCCCACGTGCTTAACATTGCGTAATCCTTGAACTTCCGACGTCCAGGCATTCGTTCCCAAATTGTCTTGATTCACAACTGTCGACCCGTGGGGTGTCAAGTCCAACTGAATAAGTACCCTTCTACACCAGTTCACATCTCTAACACATTCCGAAAGGGCGTAGAATTCCGCTTCCGCAGTTGAGCTAGCAACGGAGGGCTGCAGTTTTGACGTCCAGAGAACGGGGTTTCCACCAATGGTGAGAACAATTCCAGATCGAGATCTGCGCTTGTCTTGGTCTCTTGCCCAGTCAGCGTCGCTCCAAGCCTCAAGTTGGTTTCCAGACCCAGCTCGGAACTGTAGCCCATACTCAGTTGTGCCCTTTAGATACCTCAGAACATGCTTCATAGCATTCCAATGCCTTGGTGCTGGTGCGGATTGAAACTTTCCCAACATCGACACAACAGTAGCCAGATCCGGTCTCGTGCGCGTGCTCAAATACAATAGGGCCCCTAGTATGCTGTTGTATGGAATAAACTGCATTTCATATTCCTCCTTCGGCGTCAACGGGATTATCTTCTCGTACAAAATATGAGAAAAGGGAAGTGGGGAAGCTACTGGCTTACATTCTGACATTCGTGCTTTTGAGAGAAGTTTCTGGATAAGTGGCCTTTGAGTCATGATTATCCCGTCTTTGTCGTCACTTTCAATGGAAACACCAAGAAAGTGAGTTAATTGGCCAAGGTCTGTGACATTGAAGTGCCTTTTTAGCGCTTCTTTCACCCACGTTATCAGAACTTCATTCCCAAAGAGGCCAAGATCGTCAACGTACACTAGTAGAATAACTCTTTTCTTTCCCTTGTTCAACAAAAATAGACATTCACTGCACGTCATTGTGCGGAACCCGAGATTTTTCAGTGTAGAGCGAAGTGTACTGTACCACAGCTTGGGAGCTTGTCGAAGCCCATACAGTGACCTCAACAATTTCACAACCCTTCCATTCGCTTCTGAAACACCATCAATCTGCGGTAGGCGTAGCCAAATGCGATCTGATTCCGGTAGGTGAGCATAGAGGAAAGCACCTTTAATGTCTACCTGCTGACGACACCATCCAAAATTGGCGCAAAGTGAAAGCAAGATTCTCACCAAATTGAAACAAGCAACCGGAGCATACCTTGTCTCATAGGCATTCTCATCGACGGTTTGCAAGTTTCCTCGCGCCACTAGTCGTGCTTTGAACCTAGCAGGTCTTCCTGATTGATCCCGCTTGAGCTTCAGGATGATGCCTGATGGGAGTGCCCGTGACGGAGGGTCAGGAGCTTCGTCATAAGCACTTGACTCAACAACTGTGTCGAATTCCTCCTGAATTGCTGTCTTCCAGTGATTGGCTTCTGGTGAGGCCAAGGCTTTTTTCAGGCTGGGCTCATCATCAGTGCTAACTGTATCTGGAATAGCTCGGTTTGCCCTTGATCGTAAATGATAACCGTGAGTGACAACTGGCGTGTCATCAACCACTCCATGGGTTGAAGGTACTGCTGGTATGTGCAGCAATAAGTCCTGATCGTGTTGGTGGTTTTCCAATACATTCACACTTCTCTGACCTTGTTCACCTGTGCTTACATCCGCTGATGTTCCATCTTCGACAATGTTGGGATCTTGGTCCAATATCAGATTGCAATTCATCACATGAGTCACTGGTTGATGTACTCGATGTATTGCACGAATGATTGCCACCTCTTGTTTCACTCTCATCGAACTGATCATCTAAGACAGTTTCCATGCTTCCATTTGGTTGGCCACTCAAGAGCGACATTCCAGGAAATTCATTCTCAAGGAACTTGACGTGTTTGGTCACCACAATTTTGTCAGTAGTGAGAACTCTGTACAAACCGCCACTCATGTGTCCAAGGTTGACCCCCTCCCTCAAACGAGACTCGAATTTGTTCAATTTGTTCGTGACCCTTTGCACGAGAGCTCTGCAACCAAAAGGGCGCATGTGCTTGGCATACGGAGGGTTAGATTTAAAAAGCTTCACATAAGGCGATTCCTGAGTAGAGGAGTGAATCATGATATTTCTTGCTTGACTCACATGGCGAATTGCATCATTCCAGTAGTCCAAAGAAAGATTAGACTCAACTAGGCAAGTTCGGGCTAGAGAAAGCAGTGTACCATGAGTACGCTCTACCAAACCATTAGAGGATGGAGTGTATGGGGTAGATGTTGTGACTTCTACACCCTCATTTGCGAAAAACTTCTTAGCTTTGGTGAATTCTGACCCGCCATCCGTATGCAAAGACTTGAGGCGGTCTCCAGTTTGGCGCTCAAAACGCTTCATGAAATCCAAAAGTTTCTCAGATGCCTCACTTTTCTGTTCTAGGAAAGAAACATCAGCGTACCTCGACATTTCATCAATAATGACAAGGAAGTACTCAAAACCGTCGTGAGATC
>NW_005179261.1:0-14990 GCF_000350225.1 Chondrus crispus
GATCAATAATACAGATGGGACAAGCGTAGGGCTGAAATACAGCATTGCATCGTCTACAGTATCCAGGGTCAGAAATCGATCCGAAGAGGAGAGCAGACAGAAGGTACTGCAGATACCGAGCGAAGCCCCTCTCCTTCACACACACGCTTCGGGCCGACCGGGAAACCAGACATTTCAAGGCGCATGTCTAGACACGGGCGCGTCTACTTCGGTATGCGGGGTTCAGCAGGCGAAGGCGTACGCGCGATTCGCAGGCTTCAAGTTCAATCCAGGGAAATCGCAGAGGACATTCAGATTTGGACGCGACAAAGCGAAGAGCCTCGGGACGATAGTGGTTCGAATACCAGTCCCCGGAAATGCATATCTAGAACTGAAGGTGGACGTCGTTCACCCAAATGTCCCTCTACTCATTGGCCTTGACGCGATGGACAAGTTCACGGTGTACGTGAACAACGTCCAAAACTTGTTGGTGCACGATAAGTTGGGCTGGGCTATCCCTTTACAGCGAATCAACGGGCATGTATATTACAAATGGGAAGAAGAGGTACTCTTCACCGTAAGCGAGCTAAAGAAGATGCATCTCGGTTTATATCACCCGTCCACGGAGAAGCTGATTAATCTTATCCGTCGCGCAAACTCACAAGATGCGACAGCGGAAACCAGGAAGATTCTCGAGCAGATAGCAGCGCAGTGTAGGACCTGCCAGTACCACACCCCAAGACCAACTACGTTTAAGGCTACAGTACCGGGAGGTATAGTCTTTAATCGTCAAGTAATCCTAGATCTAATGTGGATTACCAGCGAGCCGGTGCTACATCTCATAGACGCAGACACTCGATACTCTGCTGCCACGTTCTTGGGAGGGGAATCTACAGAAGACGTGTGGAACGCATTCTTGACATGTTGGGTGTCAACCTACGTAGGTTTCCCAGACTCGGTCAAGGCAGATCACGGGTCTGTATTCACCTCTGCGAAATGGAACAAGCACGCAGATAACTCAGGTATGGCCGTGGAGATAACTCCGGTGGAAAGTTCCAACTCTATGGGCGTGGGTGAAAGGTACCACGATACCTTGCGTAGAATCTACATGAAGATACACCGCGACCACCCGGCTGCATCAAGAGAGTTGAAATTGTCTCTATCAACGAAGGCTATGAATGACACTTGCGGGCCAGACGGTTTAGTACCAAGCCTACTAGTTTTCGGCACGCTTCCCAGGATAGCAGCAGGAGATATCGGCCACCCCAATCAAGAGACGCGCATGAACATGATGCAAACGGCGCGTCTCGAAATGGAAACCATTGTCGCTAAGCAACGCATACGCACTGTGCTACAGAGAAAGGCACCGAAAGCAGCCCACGCCATCCTGTCGGAGGGGGATCCGGTACTCATATGGAGGAAACTGGGGATGTGTGGCAAGCACAGTAAGTGGACCGGGCCGTATTCAGTACTAAAGATCGAGGGGAAGGTCATAACGATCTCAGATGAGCGGGGCAGTCCGAGAGAGTTTAATGCGTCCGCTGTGAAGCCGTTTATAGCAGGCGAAATCCCGCCCGATCATGACCCGAACGACGGCGATCCAATGCCTCCCTTGTTAAAATACAGAGAGGACGACACGGACAGCGAAAGTGAGGAAGACGACTTCCTAAGGGATCCGAACTACGAAGAGAGCGACTGCGATGATGAATACCTGGTGCTGATGGAAGACCAGCGAGATGAATTTTACTCGGGAGACATATTTGGGGAGGAACAGTACATTCACCTAACCGAGGTACTTTCGTTCAATGACTCGCGCCGGAAGGAGGACAGGTTCGATAAGGCAAGGCAGAGCGAGTTGCAGGGGCTTGAGGAAATGGGCACATGGGAGAACGTCGATCTCAGGGACATACCAACCGGCGCTAATGTCATGGGCTCGAGATTCGCGTTGTCATTGAAACACGTGGGTACAGACCAGGAAATAGCGAAGGCGCGAATGGTCGTGCAGGGTCACACAGACCGCGATAAGTTTAATGTCGTTCACGATACGACTACCCTTCACCACAGGTCGATCCGGGTAATCACATCAATCGCGGTAATGTTCGGATATAAAATATGGGCTCATGACATAACCCAGGCATACCTCCAAGCTGACTCGCCGCTCAAGAGAAATGTCTACTTGATACCGCCAAAAGAGCTCAACCTACCAAAGCATCAAGGATTTCGGCTCATCAAGCCATTGTACGGACTATCCGATAGCGGAGATTATTGGGGGTCTACATCGTCAAGGCACCATAAGATGGATCTAGGAATGGACACTACATGCGGTGACCTAAGCTTCTTCTTCAAGAGAAGCGAGGTAGGCCTGGAGGGATTATCGGGAGTCGTCGTAGACGATACGCTCCAGTGTGGAACGGACCAGTTTCTAGATCACACTCGTCAAACGGTGGACCGCTTCAAAAGCAAGGAACGGGTGATGGAAAATGTGGTCTTTGCAGGCATCCATGTCAAGCAAGAGGGAGGAGAAGCGACGTTGACTCAGGAGTCATATGCACGCAAGCTGAAAAAGATGGACGAAGCTGCGGACTACAAAGAGTTCAGGAGTATGAGAGCGAAGCTATCTTGGCTTGTCAATTCTAGGCCGGACATCTGCTGCGCGGTGGCCAAGTTGGCGCAGGCTCGAGAGCGAGACTACGGAGTCGAGAACGTCAAGGCAGCGAACCAGGTCATCAAGTATGTACTCAAGACTGCAGGGAAGGGCATCGCAATTCCCAAGTTGGATCTGAATACTGTGTCAATCGAGGTGTATACCGATGCATCTTTGGCTAATAATCCGGACCTCTCCAGCCAGCTCGGATACGTGATAGCACTCCGCGATGTGAACGGCAATTGCAACATTGTTGACTACTGCAGCAGGAAGTGCCGCCGCGTCACGCACTCGTCCCTGGCCGGGGAGATCCTAGCCTTCACTGCAGGGTTTGACGCAGCATTTATCTTGAAGCATGATCTGCAACACATTTTAGGGAAGCGCATCCAGCTGATAATGAAGACTGATAGCAGAGGGCTTTTTGACATGGTCACTCGAAAGTCATATTCTACTGAGCGCCGCCTCATGATCGACATGGCGGCAATTCGTGAGGCGTACGACCGCCATGAGATCGACTGTGTAGCTCACGTCCCCGGTGTGAACAACCCAGCAGACGCCCTCACTAAGCTCACTCAGAGCAAGGCACTCACCGGCATGATGGAAGGAAATGCAGAGTGTAAGGTGGCTCAATGGGTTTCTCGAGCCCCAGTGGGGAGCCGTGCATAAGTTGGGGAAGTTAGTGTGGTTTTTGATCGGGGGAAGTCCAATCTATGGCTGAGTAATGGGAACAGACGGCACAAGGTTCCAAGGCCCAGCAGCGCACAGGCGGTGAAAAGAAGCGGCGCCGCGTGGATCGAAGTCAGAAGAATGCGATAGCGCTACCGCAAGTCGCGAGGAGCGGCGAGATTAATCGCGGAATTTGACGCAATCGGCACGTCAAACACGTCGGGTAACCGATTCCGCTACAGCCGTGCATGTTTGTTGAAGCGATGGGGTAAACGAGAAGTATGGGACGAATGAGAAGCAATGTCTAGCTGTAGACAAGCCAGGTTTCTGCCAAGAAACAATTGAGGCTGTGTTGTCAACCGTGATCATGTGATGGTGTAATTAGGATCTCTTTCCATTACAGTGACACATGCCACGCCCGATGGAGGGAGAACTTGGACATTCAACCTGGTGCCTACCACTGAAGGGGCGCATGATGTATGGAGCGCGATATACTCCTTTTTCCTCAAGGGGTGCCTACACTGGAATTGACACGCTGAACTAGGGGAACGGTTACCAGAAACCATAGCTTAAGTATTGTAATCCCTCGACCTACTCGAGGACGAGGGTAGCGTATGTTTATTGAATCTTGGTTTGGCGCAGTAAAGTGCTGAACGCGGGGTAAGAACATACCGCGATCTGTGTTGTTGTTGTTGTTTCTTCCACGCCTCGGCATTCTCTAGTTAGTGAATAAGCTCTAACCTACTAGGGAGCGCGCGCGCGACAAGAGAGAGGAAGGGAGGAACGGCGAGGAAAGTCCGAGTAGTTGCTTGTTTTGCTCAGTCCGACAACACTTTTTATTGTATTTCTATTGTATTTCTATTGTTCTTCCTCTCCTCACCAGCCTCGTCTCGTCTATGTTCATCTCCCTTTCGAACGACTTCCAACGCACACGGGTCTTAGCTAGAAACCTTTTTATTTCTCCTCTCGGTAAACATATTCCTTTTACACATTCCGCAACGCAAATCCTCTACAAATAAGCCTTTCGCCCTTGCAACGTCTTCCCGCTGCCGTCCCCCCAACGCGGACGTTACTGTGCAGATAATCATCGACGTCCAAGCATAAAAATAGTCTACGACAAAGATATATAGTAGAATCCCGATATGAGCTGCAAAGTTATCGCACCCTCACATGAAGGTCTTTAACCATGTGATGATGAAGAAGGAGTTCGTTCACGCCCAGTCTTCGTCTAGAACCTAGCGAATTGTTCCGATATACAGGTGCGCATCCATCTGACAGTTACATACCGTATGTATATAAAATGTATATTCACAGAAAACGAGTCAGTTCATCGCATAGGCACTCCGGAATTCTCGCAAGAAACAACATAATGGAAAATGTGACAAACCTTCTTCTCCTACGCCAACAAAAAATTTGATTCCAGTCGGAATAAAACTGCAAAAAAAAAATAACCGGCGACGTTTTGTTAGCTTTTGTCCTTCGAGCAAGAAATAGATATGGTGCGTCAAAATAAAAAGAACCTTAGTCACCAAACTTACGACCCAAATGAATTTCCTTCGAGAACTAGCTCTCCGACGTACAGCTTCATCACTTGCTTCCTGTACAAAACAAAGTAAGCTCCAACCTCGTCCATACGAAGAGGCCGCGTTCCTAGTTTCACAACTCCCATTTCAATTGGAAGCTGAACCAAGTCTCCTTGTAAGTAAACCTTTCTCTCTTTTTTCCCCTTGTTGTACAAATAATAGTTCACTCCCATCGTTGTAACTTTTCGGTATACTTCTTCGTGGCTCCACGGTCCTGTGTAGCAAAGATGACTAAAAATGTCTCTCATATCGTCTGTAAACCGGAGCTTGGCGGCGGCCCGAGAGTTAAGACGGAGAATAGTCCCGATCTCAAGTTCCCGCCATGACAACAGTCCTCCAATGGAGGCAAATTCTTTCGCAACTGGAAGGCTATACGGGCGAACGAAGTTTGCCATTGCCGAGTTGGCGGGCGTGTAGGAGCTTGTGGAAGAAACAATTGAACCCGAGTTTTCCTCTAAAGCAGCATTTTCGACAGATTTCGCTCGTGCAAGGCGGATATGACATATCAGACATGTGCAGTAAGTCCTTGTATATGTGAGCTCATGTACTTGCCTTCGTGAACCACCATCCGTGAACTTGTCACCAAGAAGCAAGCTTGCCCATGCACTCGCCATATACTTGGTTCCCAAGCGGTAAAGCCTCCCTCCGATTAAGTCTCGCATGATGATTTGTAGATCAGACTCTGAAATCCCAAGTACAAATCCGCATCAAAGAAGTTAGTATGTATGATTATCACTGTCCAAGTCAAATCATCTCCCTCAACGTAATGTGAGGAAGACCTACCTTCAGTTGACTGGTTGATCTGATACGTGAAAGAAGAGCCATCCTTGATCGGATTCTTGTTGAGCAACCGGATGACAAGCCCTTCTGCCTTCATCCCTAAACGGTTCTTGATGAAATGAAGAAGTACTTGCTCGCCTTTCTCCACAGGACTAACACGCTCATCTGTCCTGGCGCCCTTGGCGCTCTTTTCTTTGCCCCGAACGTCTCCGAAGTACGGCTCGTAAGGTACAGAGTTGTTGGATGAGGGAGGGGCGTGGGAGCTTCCCGATATGCTTGATTTGCGGCGCCTTCGAAAACGGAAGGAGGGCAAGGGCATTTCACTCGTTGAGCTTCAAACAGAAGATGAGGTTATCATGGAGCTGCGCGGATTGTACGATTTGAAACACGTTCCTACGGAAGAATTGCGTTGAGAACTGCTGTAGGAATTGCAGGAGTACAGGACGCGTGACCCGGGGGCGTTTTCTTTTTTTTGGAAAGAGGAGCGGCAAAGCAGGTGTAACGTGGAGTAACCTTGATAAAAAATTCAGAACTATTTTTGCCCCTGTTGAAGAACCCGAGCTGTTGTAATGTTGAATTCCATATACCCTGTACGTAGACCTTCAATGTCTCGACACAAGTATGCCTAGAATGGGACTACTTTACTGGCGAAGACGAAGTGTTGGATCAGCGCCTGTGGGTTCTGATACTGTACAACTAATTACACTAGATTAATACGATTATTTAAAGAAGAGGTCGAGACTAAGTCTAGAGAGACTGAAGCATTTTACCCAGTCATGTGTGTTTCCGCTAAGCGCGAGCAGTGGGGGGGGGGGGGGCAAGTTTCCTTTTCTGCTCTAATTTTTTCTGTAAAAAAGGCAGGGCCAGCGGAGAAGACCAGATATGGCCTTGATTTCAGGGTCAGGTTGTGACGACATACAGTATTGTATATCTTACCATGTCGTGGATGCCGATGAGGGCTTTTATCTAGGTCTCGCAATGTTATGGAGTGATGCATTACAAGCGTTGAGCAAAGGCAGGGTCAGCTTGGTTGCCGCATCACCAGAGGCGGAAAATGAACAGCATGCTTGAGTCAGGCGACCCGATAGAAAGTGGTACCTAGGAGGCCAAAGAGGTTGCTTCTTGGAAATTACTACAGTGTACTGTAGTCCCCAAAAGCCATAATACGTCTTTGGGCATGTCCCCTGGATGATTACAGTGTCAGAAGTTCAGAACACCTAATTAAGTTATTTAACCATACATGAAAAGAAAGTCCCACCGGGAGAAAAACATTATCAAAAATTGTGACCACTGTGGGGCCCGTCAAGGGATGTATGATAGGCGCACGAAGGAAGATGGGTTCTAGCCAGCGAAAACGAATTCGTTGACGCATATAAAGCTGTTCAAAAGAAAATTTTGGCTTACAAGAAGCATTGTTCTTTAAGCTAATTTTATATCAGTAGACTAGAGACATTCCTTAAAGTGCTTTCTATTCGGTTTTACCTTCACAAAAATTTTAAAACGAGTCAACCTACCAAAGAAAAATGGAAACCGTTGACATCAAAGTTGAAAAGAAATAAAATTCGCAGATTTTTATGTGATGATAATGCTTGGTCGGATGGACACTAGAATTGACGAGCCGATGCTTCATCTGTGATGATGAACTTCTACTTGCAAAGAACAAAACTCAAATCGCGGTTTGCGTTGTCTAGAAGAAAAAAAACTTTCGTCCTCATATGAGGACTACACCCAAACATCGCAATTAAGTCTGGGCTACAGTACACTACCTCGTTTTCCAAAATATATTTACTGAAAGAAGGGGAAGCTGACCGGCTGCAATTCTATTCTGGAGAATGCGCCCATCTGCCTCTGCAATGGAGGAATGATATTGATATGCTTTTTTCAGTTGTTTCCCAAGTCGAAATACAAGACGATGATTGCCGCGGTCGCCGTGAGGCAGACAATGACGGCCGACTGTACTAGTCCTCTACTGGCCATCCGAAACTAGAGATGAATCTCAGGGCAAGCTGAAAGACAACATAACCTCGCTTATTATCACTCTCCTCCATGAGAAAAGTATCTGTCTTTGCACACCCGCTCTCGTCTGCTGTCACTCTTTACTAACGGTCCTTACACATGCCAACACGCATGTCTGCCGTCACCGTTCGCGTTGCAGGAACCTTCTGCGATGGCTGCAACGTCGCCATTTTTGATGTCCTGGCCTCATTGCATTTATGAACAGGCATATTCGCTTTCAGGTACACTGCAAAACGAATACTACGGGTAAAGCGGCACTGCATTTGAACGGTGAAAGCATGCCCGATGCTTCTGTACGTGCTAGCTGAACCGTCACTGTAGTCATTCTAGCTTGTGGTTTCGCAAAAGACGACAGTGGAACGTCGTCGTATCTTGTGTCGAAGCATAACCGTTAGAAAATAGGTTGGAGCATCGGAAATGGAAAAAGGTTTTGAAAGAGAATAAATATCCGCATTCACGTCCCCAGGTTTAAAAAAGCATTCGTAGATCACCGGTACTCTCGAGTCGGTCAGCTATGCATTTCCCACTTTGCTTTATCTTGAGCGCGAAGTTCCATATTCTTCACCTTCACGCTACCGTCACCAAGCAGGACTAGTTTGAAAGCATCTCCACCGTCTCGCTCCCATCTCAGCCCAGGCGCCTGTGACAATGACAAGGTATTGAACATCGTCCGTGCTGCCCTCCCGCACAAGTTATCAGTCATTGCCGGAGGCCAGACCCAACCCCACCCCGTGGAGAATGCAACACGGTTGCACCTAGGCCGCCGCTCCAATTTACGTTGCTGACCGCTCCTGCCCTGGCTGCATCCTCGCTATCGTCAAAGCGCTAACCAACTCGCCCCCAATCTCCAACGTCACAGTCGCCCTGTACGACCAGCAACAATGGTAAGTTTGCGAGGGATGCGGGGGATGCGGATAATGCCGCAGATGATAAGGGACATGGAAAGGGGTCTCTGTGGAGGTCTCTGGGAAGGTTGCAGAGGAAGAAGCAGCAGCTTCCGATCACGCAGTTTTCTTCCCACAGAAAATTGGATGCCGTCAAGCTTCTCGACCACGGCAGGGAAGAGGGTGGCGGTTTGACGTACCAAGTCATCTCTCGGAACGACCCGATCCTGACCGGAAACTTGGAGGCGACCGCCATTCTGCAAAAAGAGGCCCACCATCTCCGTTTTCTTTTTATCGGAGCACCTTTGTACCCTTCCGGTGGCGCTTTGCACGATGCTGTTCGCGCGGGTCGACGCGCTCGGTGCCAAAGGTCTGCACCACTTGGTTGGAGGGTCCGGCTTCCGCGTCGTGGATATCATCGCGTTTGTGCTTGCCACGCCAGTCCAGTTCCTCTTTGGCTTTCGCTTTTACAGAGGTTCATGGTACTCACTGAAGCAGCGCAGGGCGAACATGGACTTGTTGGTCGCATTGGGGACTTCCATAGCCTACTTCTTCAGCGTAACCCTCCTCGTTCTCAACACCGTACAGATCAGGAGGGGTCTAGAAGTCACGGAGGATGCGATGGCATTTGAGACATCGTCATTGCTGATCACGATTGTGCTGTTTGGGAAGTGGATGGAGACGATGGCCAAGAAGAAGACCACGGCAGGAGTAGAGTCACTTACCAAGCTCGCACCTCGTCTTGTTACATTGGTGTCCAGGCCGCCTTCATCGCAACCAATTTACTCTGAACCGGTCAATGCGGAGCTGGTGTCGGTGGATGACCACTTCCAGGTCAATCCCGGGTCATCGTTCCCCCTGGATGGTGCGGTGCAAGCAGGGGAAACAACGGTGGATGAATCCATGCTCACCGGAGAGTCGTGGCCAGTGCGCAAGGGCCCCGGGGATGCCGTGTACGCTGGAACTGTGAACGGCAGTGGTGCAGTCGTGGTGCGTTGCACAGCCAGCGACTCGGACTCGATGCTGGAGAAGATCATCGAGCTGGTGAAACGGGCGCAAGATTCGCGCGCCCCAATCGAAGCTGTGGCCGACAAGGTCTCAGCTACATTCGTGCCGGCCGTGCTCATCGTCGCGTTGGCCGTAATCGCAATTTGGTTTGCGCTCATCCAAAGCCCAGTAATCCCAGGCGACTGGGCAGACGGTGAAGGCAACGTGCTCTTCTCGCTGTTGTTTGGTCTTTCTGTGCTCATAATCTCATGCCCGTGCGCATTTGGCCTGGCGACACCGACCGTGGTGATGATGGCGACGAGCATAGGGGCACAAAAGCTGGGCATCCCGTACAAGGACGGCAGATAGGCGTTGGAGGCGCCGCACAGGGTGCAAACCGTTCTCTTCGACAAAACGGGGACATTGACAATCGGAAAGCCTGTTGTAACGCGCGCCTCCTCGCTTGCACTCGCTGCCGATGACGAAACCATCCTCTCCAGCTCAGACGACACGGCCCCCGATAACACCCTCCTCCACATCATCGGGACAGCTCAGTCGTTTTCCGACCATCCCCTTGCCCAGGCAATTGCCTCGTACGCCGCGGCTCAAACTGCACAGAGCATGGGCCTCAAGGACTCGCTCAAGGACTCGCTCAAGGACTCGCCCACGCTTTCCTCGCACCGAACCGTGGCCAGCAAGGGCGTGACGTGTGTCTTGGACGACAGCGACAGCGAGCTGCGCGAGGTGTGTATTGATGCTAGTTCATCTTTGTACTTTCTGTTATTTAAAAGAGAAGACCATGGCAGACTCAGCTTTTCATCGAAATGCAGTACATGGCCCTCTGAAAGCTCCTCTGCGTCTTGCAAGTTATTTGTGACAGCTGCTCTGATCTCATCTCTTCTAATCTGCTCTGATCCCTTCTGACATATCAGAAGGGAGGGGTCATTGATATGGAGATGAATGTGATGGAGACGAGCGGCCCCCGTTCCTGTAATCCATGGCCTCAGTACGGATTTCATCTTAACTGTCACAACTTACATTATCGGAGTGCCTCGCTCTCCAGTATCTCCCCGGTAATGCAGTGCATTCATGATATCAATCTGCATATAAAAGAATGGTGCAATCTCAGCACTATAAATGTTTTGAGAGACACGGTGACCAACTGCAAATGCATTGAACGGATAACAGACATTCTTGTTATCCCTTGCGCTGTACTTCATAAATCTCGACTTGGAATCATGGTTAATATTTTCATCCATGTCATAGAAGCAGTCTGCAAAAGCAAATATTACGTGTCGTCTATAGTGAGCCTATCTCATCTCTTCACCACCTCTTCGAGATATTCTACATTCCCTTCTGCAACTGCTTTTCTCTGCTCGATGGCGAAGCGGTCCTTTATCTTGGATGCCTTTTTTCCCCGGTCGCTTACGTTTAGAATCTTCGTAAGCTTCTCCTTGTCCATTCTCTTTCGTGACAAGGGCTTCGTCCTACCCGCTTTGGAAGCATTCTGTATAAATAAAAGGCGAACTGTCTTCCCCGGGGAGTGACATGCCATTAAATTTTTCCCATGGGCCTGCGCGTGTCTTATAACACTTCTAAATCTGGTCCACTTCTTGAACTGCTTCCAAGAGAATATTTTTTCTATCTTCATCAGTTAGCCGTCCAAAGACGTCTGAAAAAAGCATTGATCCATGGAGTTTTGCAATTACAGCTCCTCTTTTAGCAACAGCAAGAATCTCGTCCTGGTCCTTTTTATGGTCATCATCCTCGGTAGGACAGTGAACAAAGTTGTCTGACGCGCTGAGCCTCTATTTCTGATGCTTAAAAAGCTCGATCCCCTCATTATATGCAACATACGTGGTACAGTTCTCCCCTGAGATGCATTTCTGTCAAATTGAGAAAGAGGGCCAGGGAGCTCACCTTCGTCTCCCGGATCTCGCCGTCGACCAAAAGCTCAGTAGGCTGCAGTGGCACACCTAATTAAAGCACGTGGCATTGAAACAGGTAACAACCATGAAGCCGCATTCTGTAGGTGGTTACTAAAGTTCACGCTTAAATTTTTCGTCATGTGTGGACTCGTTTATGCTGATGAAATGCAACATCGAACAAATCGCGAGGATGGCCTGTTTGGCTGGTATGGCTGGACGCGTATGATAACGGGCCAAATTGGATCAGGATCAAAACTAGATCCTGTACCCGCCGTCGCAGCCGCTCTACAAATTGGAGTGGCGCACGCCCGCTTGTGTCGTCCGTTTGGTATGCCTCTCTCTTCCGAGAGTCCCCAGAACGTTGGTGGAAGGCACATTTCTAGTAAGGTCAAAGAGAAGAGGGCCGAGCGCTTGCTAGTCAAGTGCCAGGGAATTTAAGATGGCTGATTTCGCTGCTAGCGTGAAGAAAGTTGACGAGCTGCTACCCAAAGCGAAGGACGTCACAAAGGGGAAGACGATCCCAGAAGCTAACATCGATCTAGCTTGGATGAGAGCGTACAAGTCGATCGCCCGCCGGGCTCGAGACGACCGAGAATTCGGGCTGACCAGTTATCCGTATGAGCAGGGGCCTACAGTCGGAGCATCACCGGGGGTTTCTTCGAGCACCGCGATTGGCCCATCCGGAGAGGCCTCAAGAAGCAAAACAGTCTCCGCCCAGTCTTCGAGTACGAGGCCAATTACATCAACGCAGCCGGTTACTGGATGTCGTTTCACAAGGCCGCTATCTCCTTGCGATAGGAAGCTCTTGAGGAGAAGAAGGACTCAGACGCAGAGTACTTCGATGCATGGGCTCTGGTGTCGATTCGGTACGGATTACGAGTTGTGGGACTCCGCACAGAGTTTTACAAGATGGCCTCTCGCGATCCTACCTACGCTAAGCTTATCATGCCGAGCCTGGAGCAACGGAACGACGTCGCCGCTGCCGACGACCTGTCTGAGCCCCTCGAGAAGTTAGACAGCCACATGGCCACGCAACTAATGAAGGCGGTAGCCAACCTCAGCGCGAGCAACGCAACGAAGCGTGCCGGAAGAGGGAGCGCCGCCGCCGAAAAGTAATCTCCACAGGAAGAAGACGCCCTCTTTGGCAAGGCACGCAACATCAAGTCGAAGAATGGCGTCAAATAGGTTGCTCGGAGTGTCTTTGCCGAGCAATTCTATATGGGATACGCGATGCCCGTCGATCCCCTTTGTCCCTGGGGAAGGAGGGGAGTTACCCTATATTCCGCAAACAAAGGAGGATCGCCTGTTTGCTTCTGCAGATCTGTCAGAAGGCTGCCGCACGGGCATTTATCGGCAAGTGAGCCACGGCCACGCGAAAATGGCGCTGTCCAAAGGAGCAATAAATTCGTCCGCTTTCGTGGTTTGGCAAGAAGGAGACGAGGGTCGCAAAGGTCGTTTTGTTTCGAACTTCTGCAAACAGTCAAAGAGATGGGAAAAAGGCAGTTTCAGGATAGAATCATTGGCGGAGTTCGCCTCGGACATACAGAAAGGAGACCACTCTCTGTCAATGGATGTCCAGAAGGGATATAGACATCTCCGATTGCACCCCGACATGCGAGAATGGTTCATTTTTCGTTTGGAAGGGCGCTATTGTCAATGAGTCACCTTGCCGTTCGGGTGGGGACGCTCACCGCTTTGGTTCACACAGCTCATGGCAGTGTTCGTGAAAGCGTTGCGACTTCTGGGGTACCGCGTCCTCGCCTACCTCGACGATTTCCTTCTAGCTCCAACACCTTGCGGATTGGTTGCGCGGAAATGGCACTGTATAGGCGCCAGAAGGAAAGTTCAGGCGTTCATGGATCGCTCGGGTTGAAGCGTCATCCAACCAAAGGGGAATGGGTGGGATCTCCCATCGTGGAGCACCTTGGTGTCAAGATCGACAGCTTGGAAATGAAGTTCTACGTGGCCCCCAGGAAGGTGAGGCGCGTGCAAGATCTCTCCGCCAAGCTACTGCGTGAAGTGCGCTTAGGGCGACGGTGGGTATCTGTCAAGAAGCTGCGCCATTTTTGCGGGGTCTGCGTTTTCTTGACCCTAGCTATGCCGTGGGCGCGGTTCTACACTCGCTCGTTGTACTGGGACATGTCAGGTTCCAGGCCTCACGACGACAGAAACCAATGCAGGCTCAGTCACCAGGGCATCCGCGATTTGTTGAAGTGGAAATCGCTCACGGCGCAGGAGCTGTCTGGTCGACCAACAGTCTGTATGCAACCAACTGCAGCAATTCACACCGACGCGGCAGATCTAGGTTTCGGCGCGACCCTCAACACCCGAGACCTCCGGCCAGGAATCCCCGGACAGTGGACAGAGCAATGCGTGTGGAGTTGGCAGGACAGAGCGGAGAGCATCAGCTACCGCGAGCTCAAGGCCGTCCGTATGGCCCTCACAGGGAAAATCGGACTTCAAGTCCTTCGCGAAGGACGCAAGGATCTTATGCTGCACATCGACAACCAAGAAGTAGTTCATATCACAAATTCGTTCGTCTTCGCAAGTCGTCCTATGATGCGCGAGTTGCGACGATTGAAATCAGTCCTGGACCACCACGGGATCCACGTCAAATCGGAATGGATCCCGTCTGTCGCCAACAAATTCGCTGACGGGTTGTCGCGACGCTTCCCCCGTGGCGACTTGCAGGTCCGAAGGCAGGTGCGGCATTCCGTGCGGGCTGGAATGCAGGCACCCATCGATTCGTTTCCATTTGGCCCTCTAGGGGAACACCCACTCTTCCTTCGCCGCCAAGTGTACAAGGAGCTCTGCCAAGAGTGGGACCCCCTGGACGGCGTACGCCTTCTCTGTTCTCCTCCAGATCTGGTGGCCGCGACGGTCCGCAAGCTCAGGGCGACAGGGAGCCCGGCGGTGTTCCTCATCCCCGACTGGCCGCGACAGAGCTGGCATTCCCCAGCTCTCGAGATCGCGTCAAAAGTGGAATGTCTTCAAGGCCCGCCGGAGCGATTGTGGAGCGCAGCCAGGTCCCTGAACCCGCAATGGCGCCTCTTAATGCTGGAAGTCAACCTCAAGTTGGCACCAGATCAATGCAGCGCTTCTCCCTCGCCGATGCGGCTACCGCTTGCATATTCACGGAACTACGATACACTACTGGCGCTGCGATGTCCGCCCGCCTCGTTCTGGACTTTGCCTGGAGCGCTCGGACCACGGCTACTCGCAACTCACAATGGAAAGCGTACGTCGAGTGCTGTCTCGCTGAGGGCAGACGCTCCCTCCCGGTCACCGAAGCCCAATTGGGGGCTTTCATCGGCTGGTTGGTGTCCGAGCTCGAAGCTGGTCGTCGCACGGTCTCAAGTGCCTCCCTGCCCCAGTATCTCAGCGCTATCCGGCAAATGCACCTCGTACTGTGCGGAACTCCAGTGCCTAACTACCGGTTCGTCTGGCATGTACTACGCAGCTACAAGCGTTGGGAAGAAGAAAACTTCCCGCGTCGGGACGTTCGCTGTGGCCTTTCAGCCTC